>NW_026652276.1:2015507-2018655 GCF_009828535.3 Hylobates moloch
AGGGACATCCTTTCGGGGAGAGACTCGTGGTGGGTGTCTTCCTCCTCTTCTGGAATGGGGGAAGGATAGAGTCTTCTTCCCAAGAGCTGCCCCCGGGGGAATCTCAGGACCCTCTGATATCTGACAAGCTGGGTCGGCGGCACCCCTTTCCTGCAGGATAGTTGGATCAGAGCAGCCCAGGGGGACCCCCAGTCCCATGGGAGGGGTTGGATCAGGGCAGCCCAGGGACACCCCGGTCCTGTGGGATGGTTGGGTCAGGGCAGCCTAGCTGAAGGGCGTGGGAGCTGAGGCTTGCCATCTGGTGCAGGCTCTGAGTAGGGCTGGGGGGTGTCTGGTGGAGGCTCTTGTTCTTGGGTCTGATCCTGGGAGGGGCTACACTTTGAGCCCTGGGCCCTGACCCCCCACCCACGGGGGCCTGGCGCTCCTGCTCCCCTGGGTCCTATCATCCCCCAGCATCAGGGCTGTGAGGATGCCTCAGGAGCCCCTCGATCCTTCCTCCATAATGTATCTCAGAGCGCATTCTCTTCCTCAGGCTGTGCAGGTGTCTCTCAGCCAAGAGTGCTCTCAACTCATTCGCATGAGCTTTTCTTGCAGGGAAAGTAAGCTGCCTTCCGTGATGGCCAGGGATTCTCTGCAGGGTTTCTGGAGGATTTGAATGGCATGTTATGCATCCAGCTTTTCCCTGTGCGGTGATCCTGCCATGTGCCCTGGAGAGTCCCCTCTGCCCTCACAGGGCAGACGCTGTCCATCAGGATTTGCCAAACACGCTTTTCCTTGGTGCAGGTTGGGGGTCGGGGAGGAGGATGGGGGGATGGGGGGATGGGTTTTCCTTGGTGCAGGTCATGGGGGGGTGGGGGGATGGGTTTTCCTTGGTGCAGGTCATGGGGGGATGGGGGGACAGGGGAATGGGGACATGAGGCTTCCCGGGAGCTGAGCCTCTCCCTTCTGAGTGATTTTCTGACTGTGGCAAAGCAGTCAGAAGCGTGAGGATTTCTCATGTGATCTTCTAAGGACATCGATTTTATTTTCTACAGTGAATTCCTTCTTCCTCGAGAGTTTCAAATCAGTATTTAGCTCAGCTGCACCAACTGTGTCTTCGGAACTCCTTTTGATTTATCTTCCACATGGTGTCTGTTCCCATGAATTTGTTCCATGCTGTCCTGAGCTCCTGTCCCCAGCCCACGAGGTCCCCTCTGTCTCTCGTCTTCCCTCGGTGTGCACCCAGGGCTTGCTCTGTCCGCTTTAGAGGTTCCGGCGTTCTCTCCACCACACAGCACGTTCACTCCCTCTTCCCTCCGCTCCTGCAGCCCCCGGGGGAAGCAGCTTTGGGCTTCCCTGAAGAGGGGGATTTTCTCCTAAAGCGACGGGCAGAGCTGCCTGAAACTGTTCCTCATTCTTGTGACTGATCTTCAAGGATGCTATGGTGTCAGCTCCTTGATTCTCATGGGTCTGGCCACATCGGATCTTTCCGGAAATGTCAGCCATCAGTGCAGGTGGCCCTAAATGTTGAGAATTGTCTTCTCGTTTTCCTTTGTGGAAGGCATGCATTTTATGCCCAAGGGGCGAGCTGGACCTTTCTGGCTCCTGGATGGGAGGCTCCATTTTTTATAGTTCGATGCTGGCTTCTCTAACCTGGGTGTGACTAGCTGGGGAGCAGGGCCTGGCTGGGCCGAGTCGTCCCTCCAGGTGAGCCCCAGGTAAGTGCAGCAAGGATGAGATGGTGGGATTCTGGGTGTATTTGAAGGTAGGGCATCAGGATCTCTGGGGTGGATTGGATCAGAGATGTGAGAGAAGGATGCTGACTCCAGGATTCTCCATCGGAGTGACAGGTGTCCCGGGTAAGGCTGCGCATCCAGGATTCTCCATCGGAGTGACAGGTGTCCCGGGTAAGGCGTCCCGGGTAAGGCTGCGCATCCAGGATTCTCCATCGGAGTGACAGGAGTGACAGGTGTCCCGGGTAAGGCTGCGTGCTGCCCTGAAGGTGGTGCGTGGCCGGCAAGCGTGTTTTCAGTGAGCCTGAGCTGCACAGAGCCATGTTGTCTTTCCTCCAGAAAGGCAGACACTCCGTGGCCTGTTTGCTGCTACGTGAACCTAGTCAGATCTCACCAGCAAACAGACCAACAGTCACCATTAACAATGCCATCCCCAGTGCCCTCAGGTCCCCTGGCAGCACAGCCACCGCCTGGCAGCACACTCCCAGGACCAGGGTGACCCCGAGCATCATGGGCGCTGTGACCCTCCTAGGTCCTGAGGCCCCATGGACCGGTGGTTTCCCACAGCACAGCGGAGGTCCAGGTGTCAGAGGCAGGGAGGGGCTGGACAGGCCTGAGGTGGACCCTGCACATCCGGGGTACTCAGGAAAGGCCAGAGCCTCAGACGCCCCTGGAGATGGACAACCTCTACTGCGGGTTGAGGGGGTGAAGGTGGAGGATGCCTGCACCCCGCTGCTATGGAGGTGGGGCCCCTGATCAGAGCAACCACTTGGGTCTGGGGCTGGTACGAGTGGCCTGAGTTTGGGGCCAACTTAAGGCCCCAGGACAGAACATGGCCCAGAGTGGAGGACATGAGTTGAGGACGACGGCCTTCCAGGGAGCCCTGAGGTCCTGGAGAGGAGCTTTGGAGCAGCAGGGACCTGTGTGTGCACATGTGTGTGCCTGTGAGTGTGGATGTGTGTGTGATGTGTTTGGTATGTAGAGATGTGTGTGTTTGGTCTGCATCTAAGTGTGTGGTGTATTTGTGCATATGGTATGTGTATGCATGTGTGCAGTGAACATGTAGGTTCATGTGGCTGCATGTGTAGGTATATGTGTGATGTGTGTGTGTGATTTGTCTGGTGTGTGTAGGTATATGTATGTGTACATATGCATATGGTGTGTTGTACCTGTGTGTGGTGTGTAGGTATGTGTAATGCATGTGTGTGGTATGTGTGTGTATGTATTATGTGTGAATGTGTGTGTAGGTGTGTGTGATGTGTGTAGGTTATGTATGTATGTGGTGTATATGAATGTGTTGTGTATGGTGTGTAGGTGTGTGTGTATGGCTGGTGTGTGTGTATGTATGTGGTGTATGTAGGTGTGTACATGCAATGTGCATGGTGTGTGTGTCGTGTGCATATGTGTGGTGTGTGTATGCATGTAACATGTCTGGT
>NW_026652276.1:2019055-2070763 GCF_009828535.3 Hylobates moloch
CCCCCGTGTTCTGGATCCACAAAAGTAAGGAGAGTGGGTTTCAAACCTTTACTTTTAAACAGGAAGTGTCCCTGTTGCCACTGAGGCTCACGGGACGCTCGCAGTGATCACACGAGCAGAGAGACGGAGGCAGGAGGGAGGGAGGGATTGAGGATGGCGAGTTTCTCCCTCCCTGCCCGAGTCCAGCTGAAGCTCCGGGAAGTGCCCTCCGAGCCGGGTGCTGGACCGTGCGTGGGCAGCAGGCAGGCCCTGAGCGCTGCTGAATGCCCGGCCGTCTTCCCGGCGCTCGGGATCCGTAGGGAGGGGCGGACGTGCGTGGAGACGGTGAGGGGAGGAGCCCCAGGTGAGCAGGTGCTGAGGGTGAGTTTGCTGGAGGCGGAGCTGAGTGATGGGGAGGGAGGGGGAAGGGAGAGGCTCTGCTTAGTTCGAGACCTTGGGTGGCCCCCGTAAGAGCTGAGCGGGGTTCTGTGGGAGCCGG
Source organism: Hylobates moloch (assembly GCF_009828535.3). Classification (NCBI taxonomy): domain Eukaryota; kingdom Metazoa; phylum Chordata; class Mammalia; order Primates; family Hylobatidae; genus Hylobates; species Hylobates moloch. The sequence goes on from NW_026652276.1 coordinate 2,019,534, forward strand.
GCCCGGGGCCTGCGTGGTTGAGGGCGAGGCTGCTCCTGGGGCTCGGGGCTGCGCCCTGGGTGTGATGAGCGGGAAGCAGAGGTTGGCTGGGCCGAATCATCCCTCCAGGTGAGCCTCAGGTAAGCGCAGCGAGGGTGAGGCGGCGGGATTCGGGGTGTGTTTGAAGGTGGGGCGTCAGGATCTCTGGGCGGATTGGATCAGAGATAGAAAGACGCGACTCCAGGATTCTCCATCGGAATGACAGGTGTCCCGGGTAAGGCTGCGTGTCCAGGATTCTCCAGTGGAGTGACAGGTGTCCCGGGTAAGGCTGCGTGTCGGGCTGGAGGTCCCGGTCAGCCCTGGCCCCCATGACAATGGACCTCAGAGGAGCTGAAAACACCAGGCATTCATTTATCAGCCTGGAGGCTGGAAGTCCAGGATCAGGGTGGCAGCTTAGATGGGCTCTGGGACTTGGGCTCTGGTGCCATCTTTACCGCACTCCTGCATGGCGGGAAGAGAGTAAGGCGGCTCTCCAGGGTCCAGCCCAACATGAGGGCTCCGCCCTGACCTCACCACCTCCCGGAGGCCCCCCCATCCTGACACCATCACCTTGGGGTTGGGTTTCAACTTATGAACATGGTAGGTCCCAGGGAAGATCACTTGACTAAGAGGCAGGAGACCACAGGGGAGTCTTGGTTCTTCCCCAGGTGACCCTGGAGACGTCCTCAAAGCGCTCTGGGTCTCCATCCTCTTGAAGTCGGCCTGCCCTTCAGGCCTATTCCTCTGAGCTGCCCCCACCCTCCATAGCTGCAGCACTTGCTGGTCGCCCTGGATGCCAGCCTCTGGGAGCAGAGTGAGGACATGCTCTCCAGTCCTACGGCTCCTCCCTGCGCTTGGCGCGGATGGCCTGCATACTGCTCCCCTCGGGGCCCCTTCCAGATTCAGTTACCTCAGTGTGGGTGACAAGAGCGGTCCTGCAGCCCAGGGGCAGCAGGATAGAGGCTGAGCTAGGCCACCAAGGAGCTGGCTCAGGTCTGAGGAGCTTTGCAAAACCTCTCTCCAGTTTCTTTCATTTGCTGTTGAGTGAATTTTTTTTTTTTGAGATGGAGTTTTGCTCTTGTTGCCTAGGCTGGAGTGCTAATGGCACGATCTTGGCTCACTGCAACCTCTGCCTCCCGGGTTCAAGCGATTCTCTAGTTTCAGCCTCCCAAATAGCTGGGATTACAGGCGCATGCCGCCACGCCTGGCTAATTTTCGTGTTTTTAGTAGAGACGGGGTTTCATCATATTGGTAAGGCTGGTCTCGAACTCCTGACCTCAGGTGATCCACACGCCTCGGCCTCCCAAAGTCCTGGGATTACAGGCATGAGTCACCATGCCCGGCCATGAATTCTTTTTACTTAAAAGCTAACAGGATTTTATTTTCCTCTTTTGTTACCATCTTTGATACATTTTTTCAAAGCAAAATTTATTTCTAAGGTGTATTTCTTCTCCCTTGAATTCTTTCTCCTCCCCATATTTGTTTCATAACCAATCAATATTTATTGAACCTTTTCTCTTTGCCTGGCATATAAAGGTTATTAAGAAAATGTTCATGGCCTCAAAAAAAAAAAAAAAACCCAGTTATTAGCAAGGGAGACAGGCTGAAATCACTGTGGATTAATTCATGGCAAATACGACCTAGAGTATTTTCTCCTACCAACCCCGCTGTATCCTCTGGGATATACAACACCCGTGGATATAGAAAAAGCTGGTAAAAACAAACAAATAAACAAAGCAAACAAGAGCTTGTTGAGGCATACTATTTGCAAAGTATTGTGTTATGTGACTGTTGTACTTTATATCATTTTTTATCTTTTTTTCCTTTTCCTCTTTTTTTTGCCTTCATTTGAGTTAATTGGTTGTTTAGTAGTTGATCTAGGGTTTAAATAAACTGTTTAATTGGTCGCATTCTACCCTCAGATAGTATCATACCATTTTATGCATACTGTAAGATCCTTACAAAATGTTTCCATTTCTCTGTCTCATCTTCTGTGCTGTCATCGTCCTTCATTTTACTTCTACCTGTGTTATCAACCCCACAGTATATTACTATTATTATTTAAATTGTCAATTGTATTATAAAAAATATTTAAGAAATCTTAATTTCCCAATAGTCACCATTTTTTATTCCTTTGTGTAGATTCAAGTTACCAGCTGATGATATTTTCTATATACTTTTTCTATTGCATGTATAATTGCAGAATATATTTTCTGGTTTCTACTATGACAAGTGACCACAAACTGAGTGACTAAGAAACCCCACACATTTATTATATTACCGTTATGTAAGTCAGAAACTTAACATGCATCTCACCGGGCTAAGATCAAGGCGTCAGCAGGATGCACTCCTTTTTTATGCTCTGGGGGAATCTGTTGCCTTGACTTTTCCAGCTTCTAGAAGTCACCCACGTTGCTTGGATCCTGCTGCCCTTCCCCCATCTTCAAAACCAGCAACCCTAGTCTAAGTCTGCCTCACAATGCCGCTTCACTGGTTGTTTCTTCCAGTTCCCCCTTTCAGTTGTGAGGACGCTTGTGATTGCATTAGACTCACCTGAATATTCGCAGATAATCTCCTTTATTTAAGGTCATCTGTGGGCAACCTTAATTCTATCTGCAAACTTAATTCCTCTTCACCATGTAAACTAGTATAGTCACAGGTGTTGAGAATTAAGATGTATCATGGGGTGGCATTATTCTGTACATCATGGTCAGACTTTCTAGAGGTTTGTCATATTTTTTATCTTTCCAAACATCTCTTTGATTTTCTCTACTGCTTTCCTGATTTCAATTTTACTGAATTCAGTTCTTCATTATTTTCTTTCTTCTCCTTTTTTGAGTTTGGTTTGCTCCCCTCTTTTACAGGTTCCTGAGGGAGGAGCTTAGATTTTTAATTGGATACTTTGCTTCTTTTCTAACGTATGCATTCAGTGCTATAAATTTCCCTCTCCTGTGGCTTTAGCTCTGTCACAAACATTTTGATATGTTGTATTTTCAGCTTTATTTATTTGAATGTTTTGTTTTTTTTTAAATTTCCTTTGAGACTCCCTTTTTGACCTATGAACTATTTTTGAGGGTGCTGTTTAGTTTTCAGCTGTTTGGAGAATTTCCTGTTATCTTTGTGTTACCGATCTTGGGTTTGATACCACTGTGGTGGGAGAACACATTCTGCATGATCAATTCTCTTACTTTTGGTGGAATTTGTTTTATGGTACAGGATATGGTCTATTCTTACTATGTGATCCTTGGACACTTTAAAGTATATTCTGTTGTGATTGACTGGAGTGTTCTGCAAGTGTCGATTATATCTTACTGATTAATGGCATTTTGAGTTCTTCCATATTCTTGCTGACTTTCTGTCTCATTTATCTATCAATACTTGAGAGAGAGGTTCTAAAGTCCCCAACTCAAATTGAGAGTTTGTCTATTTCTTTTTTCATTTCTTTCAGTTTTTGTTTATTGTATGTCTTAGCCTTGTTTTTGGTACGTACAGATTTGGAATTGCGTTTTCTTGAGCAATTGACCTTTTATCATTATTTAATGTCCCTCTCTGTCTCTCTGTCTTTTGAAGTTTCTTTGCTATCAAGTCCACTTTAATATTTATGTAGTCACTCCTGATTATCTTTAACCAATGTTTAGATGATGCATGGCTTTTATTATTTTATTTTCAACTTTTCCATATTAATAGAAATTGTTATAGTCAGCTTATAGTTGGGTCATAGCTTTTTAACCTCCAAACTCTGTCTTTTAATTGGTGTTTTGAGACCATCTACATTTAATGCAAAATAATTGATATGTGAAGGCTATGATTTCCATTTTTCTTATCTATCCTGATTTGCTTCTATGTTTTCTTTTAATTGTATTTCCATGGGTTACTTAAACATTTTTAGTATTCAATTCTGATTTATGTATAGCGTTTTTGAGTGTACATTTTTGTATAGCTTTTATAAAGGATGCTTTGGGCATTACATTGTATATACATAATGTCACAATCTACTGGTGTCATTGTTTCAAGTAAAATATAGAAGCCTCATAACCTCTATAATCACTTTAACCTCTTTCACTTATAATGTAGTTGTCTTAAGTATTCTGTCTGTATACATTTAGAACCATACCAGAGAATTAGAATTTTTTCTCAAATTGTCAAACATAATTTAGAAAACTCAAGAAGAAAAGGAAAGTCTGATGTATTTACTCCAGTTTTTTATTTCGCTTGTCTATTCTTTCTTCATTCCTGATCTCCAAATTTCCTTTTTCTATGTTTTCATTTCCGTTTAGAAAATTTTATTTAGTCATTCTTTTAGAATGCATCTGCTGGTGATACATTCTCTTGTTTGCTCTTCCTCTGTGATGTCTTGATTTCCCTTTCATCTCTGAAGGTTACGTTTACCAAATATAGGACTCTAGATTGGTAGTTCTTTTCTTTCAGTATATAAAAATGTTTTGCCACTCTTTTTTTTTTTTTGGTCCCCATGGTTTTTGATGATAAATTCACTTGAATTGTTTTCTCCCATAGGCAGTACTTTTTTTTCTGTCTATAAACTTCCACATTTTTTTCTTTGTCTTGAGTTTATAAGTTTTACTATGATGTGTCTTTGTTTGGATTATTTTGAGTTTATTCTTTTTGGCATTATTTCAGCCTCTCGACTCTGTAGTTATATCTTCTGCTAAGTTAGGAAAGTTTGGGGCACTATTTTTTCAAGTACCATTTTAGTCCCACCATCTTCATCCTGTCTTCCTGGGGACTCCAGTGACCCAAACATTAGATCTTTAGTTACAGTCTCATAGGTCCCTGAGGGTCTACTATTTTTTTTAGTCCATTTTTTTTCCTGTTGTTCAGATTAGGTAATTACTATTGTCCTATCTTCCAGTTCATTTATTTTCCCTTCCTGTCTCCTCCAATTTTCTGTTGGGCTTATGTACTTATTTTTGTAACATTTTAGTTATTTCATATTTTTAAGTTCTAACATTTTCATTTGGTTAGTCTTTGAATCTTTTTTTTTGAGACATTGTCTTGTTTTGTCACCCAGGCTGGAGTGCAGTGGCACGATCTCAGCTCACTGCAGGTTTGACTTCTCGGATTCAAGTGATCCTCTTGCCTCAGCCCCTGAGGTAGCTGGAACTACAGGCATGTGCCACCATATTCAGCTAGTTTTTGTATTTTTTATAGAGGTGGGGTTTCGTCATGTTGTCCAGGCTGGCCTCGAACTCCTGAGCTCAAGCGATTCACCCGCCACGGCCTCTCAAAGTGCTGGGATTATAGGTGTGAGCCACCACACCCAGCCTTTCCATCTTATATTTTATTGCTGGGACTTATATTTTGTTTGCCAAAACTATTTTTTAATTTATTTCAAGCATACTTGTAATTGTTTGTTGAATATATTCATAATGGCTACTTTAAAAATCTTTGTCAGATAACTCTTACACCTGTGTCATCTCACTGTTGGCATATTTTGATTTTCTTTTATCGTTCAGTTTGAGATTTTCCTGGGTCTTGCTATGGGAAGTGATTTGCAATGGAAATTCATATTTTTTGCATTATGCTAAGGAAACTTTGATTTAAATCTTCTGTCCCAGCTGACTGTCTGTGATGCTTCTTTTGCGGGGGAAATGGAGAGGTCGCCTTAGTATTGCCAGATGGAGTTCTGGCTCCCCACTGGATCTTTGGTGGTACCTCTCCGTGTCAGTGGTAGTACTTGACGTGCAGAAATTTATTTCATAAATGACACATCAGTTAGGATCTTTACAACCTCAAGTAACAGAAAATCCACCGACATGATTCAAATCATCAGGATATTTATCATTATGTTGACAAGAATTCCAAAGTTAAGTAGTCCAGGATTATTCTTTCAGCTCGGTAACGCCATCAGGCTCTGTCTCTTTCTTCTGCTATGAAAATTCTCAGCCTTATGCCTACATCGCACTGGTCCAGGAATCATGTCTCCATTCCACATCCAAACAAAGGGAGAAGAGCAACACTAGGGAGCTCTCCCCTCACATCCACCCTTTTTTTCGGAGGGAAAATTCTTTGCCAGAAGTCTTCCTGCAAGTCTCTGCCTACATCTTTTTTGGCGTAGGGATGTGAATGTCATAGGCCCAACCCTTGTACAGGGAAGGTTGGAGAATGAGGATCTGATAAAGGGGATTAAGATTTTTGAGATCAGTTAAGAAGCATTATAATGTATGAACCGAAATTGGCAGAACAATGTACTCTCCGTAAGTACGTGGGATCTCTTCCTGCCTCCTGACCCAATCGGCCATCTCTAGGAGGGAAGAAGAAATGGGGTTGGGGGACGACTGTTGGGAGGCAAAAAGTCACCGGCACCATCAGCAATGCACTCATTCTCCTTTTGGAACAACTTCTGGGTCCATTATCTTTTCTCCAACATCAAAACCTAACTACATACCTAACTAAGCCCTTCGACATTGGAGTGCTTCGGCACACAGTACATGCTTCCAAAGACCGTACTTGCTCTGATTGTGGTCACTTCAGGTGGGTCACCATGTAGGTGTGTATTGTAAACCTCAGCATTAATTCACATCCTAAGACACGATGCAAGGAGGCACCTCCAAAGGCAGTGGGTGCAGGGACAGGCAAGGAAAGACACTTCCTTTCCACAGGATTCATCCCGACTCTCCTTTCTCGGGTCAGTCTGAGGCATACCAAGCCATGCAGGTTTACATGAAGCCAGTTTTGATGGGGAGACAAAAGAATTAAGTTCATTACTCCCCTCCTTATTTGTCTTCCTATCAGCACTGACAAGGGCATCCATCATTTATTCTGTCTAGCTGTGTCCAGATGTCTCCACGATTAGGATTCAAGAAAGGCAAACAAAGGCGCATTCACCACTCTTGCTGCTGATGCTGAAAGAGGCTTGTCAACTGAGATTAGAGGGGGAGTTGCAAGGCAGAGGAAACAGATGGAGAAATGAAAGGACTCAGAGAACAAGAAAAGTGCCAGGGAGATGCAATGGGAGGAGGCGCTGGGACATACAGAGGATGTCTAGGGAAGAGAGATAGAGAAGGAACAAAACAGAACCACCTGTGAAAGGCCCAGGAACCTCTTCATCCTCCTTCCCATCCACCCAGATCTGCATATAAATTTCTTACAGAGAGGACAGAACTTTCAAAGGATATGAAAGGAGCAGTGTTCAGGGTCAAGAACAACAGTACAATTTTATTGTGAGACAAAATATACTTACAAGAAAAATAAAAATGTAAGAAAGTTATTGACATTTGAAGGAAAAGGAACATTTTGCGCAAATATCGCAGAGGATTGCAGCATCTGGTCTGTATTAGGTGGGATGACCCTAGCAAGACCCCTGGAGGTGATGACTCCCTGCCACCCAAGCTAATGACCTGGAGGTGATGTTCCAGGAGGTGATGACTCCTGGAGGTGATGCCTCCATCTCTCAGAGTTGACGTCCCCTGCAGGTGATGCTCCTTGTAGGTGATAAACTCATGAAGGTGATGACTCCTGCAGGTGATGCCTGCATCTCTCAGAGTTGATATCCCCTGGAGGTGATGCTCCTTGTAGGTGATAAACTCATGAAGGTGATGACTCCTGGAGGTGATGCCTCCATCTCTCAGAGTTGATATCCCCTGCAGGTGATGCTCCTTGTAGGTGATAGCCTGTTGGAGTTGATGCCCCCTGGAAGTGATGGCTCCTCCAGAGTTGATGTCCCTGGAAATGATCTTCCCTGAACTTGATGTCCATGGAAGTGATGTCCCATGGAGATGATGTCCCCTGGAGATGATGCTCCCTCACAGTTGATTTCCCTGAAGGTGATGTCACCCTGGAGTTGATGTCCCTGGAAGTGATGTTCCTTGGAGATGATGTCCTCCTGGAGTTGATGTCCCTGAAGGTGATGTTCCTTAGAGATGATTCCCCATGGAGGTGATGCCTCCCAGAGGTGATGTTCCTTAGAGGTGATGTCACCCTGGAGGTAATGTCCATTAGAGGTGGTGTTCCTTGGAGATGATGTCCCCTTGAAGATGATGTCCCTGAAAATGCCCCCCAGAGGTGATGTCCACTGGAAGTGCTGTTCCTTGGAGATGATTCCCCCTGGAGTTGATGCCCCCTCAGAGTTGATGTCCCTGATGGTAATCTCCCCCTGAAGTTGATGTCCTGGAAGTGATATTCCTTGGAGATGATTCCCCCTGGAGGTGATGCCCCCAGAGGTGGTGTCCCCAGAGGTGATGTCCCCATGGAGGTGATGTCTACTGGAGGTAATGTTCCTTGGAGATGATGTTCCCTTGGAGATGATGCCCCCCATCAGAGTTGAGGTCCCTGAAGGTATCTCCCCGCTGGAGTTGATGTCCCTGGAGGCGAGGCCGTTCACAAGTGAAGCCTCCTGGAGGTGATGTCTTTGACCAGCTACTGAGTAAGACGAGGGGGTGCTGGCCTCCATGTGCCATCAGGCTCCATGGTAGAGCTGCTTCTGGTTGGGCCCTAGCATTACCTGGCTTCATGCCCCAGAAAGTCAGTTCCTTTCTCTAGTATCCCATCCTTCTCTGGAACATGACGGGTGAACGTTAGAAGTGTGATTTACGACTGGCCCCTGCCACTCTTTTCAGCAGCTGCCCTGCCCATTCTGCGTAGTGCAAGCCTCTCAGTTAACATCCTTGTCTTGCCCCTGCCCACCTCCATGGCCCCTGCAAGCAGGAAGCTTCACTTGTTCAAGGCCATGGAGCTCTCCAATGGGCTCCCGACTCAAGCCACCATAGGGCTCTCCCTCCTTGCCTGGAGCCCTTCCCGCTCAGGCATGAACCTTGGCTCCACTTCACTTGCCAGTGATCCTGGATCTTGGAGGCCATAGGATCAGCTAGGGAGTAGTGAGGACCTGAAGTGAGACTGCTCAGTCCTCATGCAATCATTGGACTAAACCAACATCTCATATTACATCAACAACATGGTACATGAATGGAGAGGCTGAGGAAGCTGGACTTTCCTTTTTCCTCCTTAACCACAAGGTCGTGAGCATGAAAACTGGAGCTGACCACAGAGTGTCAGGGAGTCCTCTAGCTTCAGAGACACAGGGAATCCAGCCACCTAGGGCTGGAACCAGCCAGAGGCTCCTGGGTTCCTGAAGCCACTGGGCAGGTGCTCTAGAATTGCAGGCCAGAGTCCAGGTCACACCACCTCCTGACAGATAGGGCCAGTCAGAGGAGGAGCCAGCCCTGTGAAGACTCAGCCTGTGTCCACCCAACTCTCAGCACTAGGATGGAATGACACCTGTGACCCCAAACAGCCCTGCCGGCTCATGCCATCCCGATTTGACAGACTGTTGTGGGTAAAATTATGTCCCTTCCCCCCAAATTTATGTGCCCCGATCTCTGGTATCTGTGAATGTGACCTTTTTTTGGAAATAGGATCTTTGCAGCTGATCCAGTTGTCAGCCTAAATAGCAGACAGAGAGTGTCTCTGAATGAAAATGATATTTATTCAGGAGTAAGTTTTGCAATAGGAACGCGGCAGGCATTTTCAGGGCGGAAAAGTAAGACAAGAGTTTTAAGAGGAGAAATGAGGAAGATTATGTAATTGTTTTGAAACAATTATCCTTGGCTCCAAGGATCAATAACAAGGGTGGACAGGCAGTTGCTGGCCAGATGTCCTTGCAGAAGATTTTTCTCTGTGTGGTTGCTGTGGCCTTTGTGCAAGGCTGTGTTTTTTGCAGAGTATTTTTTTTTTTTTTGAGGCAGAGTCTCACTCTGTCACCCAGACTGGAGTGCAGTGGCGTGATCTTGGCTCACTGCAAGCTCCGCCTCCTGGGTTCAGGCCATTCTCCTGCCTCAGCCTCCTGAGTAGCTGGGACTGCAGGTACCTGCAACCACGCCCGGCTAATTTTTTGTAGTTTTAGTAGAGACGGAGTTTCACCATGTTAGCCGGGATGGTGTCGATCTCCTGACCTCATGATCCGCCCGTGTCAGCCTCCCAAAGTGCTGGGATTACAGGTGTGAGCCACCGCGCCCGGCCCTTTTGCAGAGTATTTTTGATAGTTCTTCTCTTCAAGCATACGTGCATGCAAGGCTGTGTTTTTTGCAGAGTATTTTTGATAGTTCTTGTCTTCAAGCATACATGCATGAGAACCCTCCCTTCATGTCCCGCCCACCTCCATTTGTCAGGGCTTGACACAAGTGACTCCATTTGGATTCTGACAATTTTCACAAAGTTAAGATGAGGTCATTAGGGTGGTCCCTAATCTAATATGACTAATGACCTTATGAAAAGAAAAATTTGGACACAGAGAAACACACACAGGGCGAATGCCATGTAAAGATGAAGGCAGAATTCTGGGTGATGTGTTTATAAGCCGGGAATGCCAAAAGGGACCAGCAAGCTGCCAGAACCTAGGGGAGAGGCCGGTAACAGATTCTTCCCAACAGCCTCAGAAGGAACCAACCCTGCTGACACCTTGATCTTGGACTTCCACCTCCAGAGCTGTGAGGCAGTAAATTTCCGTTATGTGAGACACCCAGTTTATGGAACTTTGTTATGTCAACCCCAGGACTCTAATGTGCAAAGACCCTGCAGCATAAGGCCACCGTGTGACCCAGGCAGTTGGAGCATAAGGGGCAGGTGCCTCCCACCCTTGCCATGCTGACAGGAGCTGGTAAGACGTGGGGTCAGGTTGCCTCACTCCCTCCAGGCATCCTCTCCTGGGTGAGCTGTAGACCCAGGGATCCGTTCCTGTCCTTGTTGCCTGTCCCCTGTGAGCTAAGTCTGGGTTTCTGACCTAACCTCTGTCAGCATTTTTGTAAAACCATCTTTTGTGAAAGTCGGAGATGCAACTGTCATGGTCCCTCTGCTGAGGCCCAATAGGTGGGTCATGCTGATGTTGGTGCTGCACAGTCCATTACTGTGAACATTCGTGAGTCCACCCAGGAACAAAGCTCAGAGTTCAGTTCTGGGTGTGCCGAAGGGGATAAAGCAGGCTTGGCCACCCTCGTGGGAGCCTGGGTTCTCCCTCAGAGACACAGCAAAGGGAGGGGCTACACATAGGTGGGCATATAAAGGAGTTTGACGCCGCCGATGAGCTTTAAGGCTCTGGGGTCAGAAATGAGTGTGGGATCCACCTCACTCTCCTGGAACACTCTGCAGGGATAAATGCAGACCTGGACTAATATGGGTCAGTGCAGAGGCCTTGCCTAGCAGCGTGGGTACCTGTGCTAGGTGTGTGCACACACATGCCTGGCTTCTTTAATACTGGATGCACCTGCACCTTGGAGAGGTCCCGGCTCACAGGGCAAACAGCAGGAGGAGGTGGAGAAATGGCCTCAGGTCTGGTGACAAAACACCAGGGCAATGGAAGGCTGCATGTAAACGTTTTTCGTGTACACTGGGATAAAACCGTCAGCCTTGTACTTCCTTTGCCAATTTCCTTTTTAAGGCAAGGGAAACAGAGCCAGCTGTGAGCCCAACACAGCAGGACATTTTGCTCGGGTACCAATGTAGTTTACATCAAACTCAGTGGGATCAGTATGGGCTTAGGTTGTCAAGGGAACCTAAGATCCCTTTTACCACCCAGAGCCTGTTCAGAACAGGGGACACCTAGTCATGGAAAATGGTAAAATTATCATAAGATCAAAGAGCAACTTGTGCAAAAGGACCTCTCTTCTTCAAGGGAAAAATCAGACTCGATTGATAGACAGCTGGGAATCTAGCTCTGGTTTGATTCTTAGATGAAGGAGAGCCCGAGGTAAAAATCAGAAAAGAGACCACATTAATTTTCAGGACCAAAAAAGTACGAAAAAATAACTTTTTCTGAACAGAATGTTCTTGGTTGACAGGGATGTCTGTAAGTGAGACCAGCCTGGAAGGCAAGGTTGTGTCATGCCTGGAAGCCAAAGTCCCTGGGTAGTCCCAGTGCCCTTTTTAACTGCTGGGCAACATGGGGAAGGCACGTGGCTTCCCTGGGTCTCCCTTCCCTCCCCTGTGTGCTGGTGGTCTGGAGCAGGAGGGCCTCTGATCTGCAGGTGCCGAGGTCCCAGGCTCTCCCCACATGGACCAGGCTCTGCCTGATTGGGGAGGAGGCTGCAGGATTCTCATCCTCGTGCTGAGCTGAAGGAGCTGGGCCAGCAAGGAATGGCCTGTTCCTCAGCCGGATGGTGAAGAAAGTAAGGCAGCATGAGAGGCCTGCTTGACAGTTTTATCCATTTTGCTACTGGGATTCCCAGTCAGATTTTATTTTTCAAAAGTGTATGTGCTAATGGTTTGACAAATATGAAATTAATCAGAGTTCAGCGGTGTAACGCTCTGTGTGAAAATCCAAATCTTGCCTATGTACCAGTAGACATCAATTAAAAAATTATAATACAAAAACAAATTGTGTTTCAAATCCCTACAAAAATATGTCCTTAGAAACATGCCTGAGAATAGTTTTATGGGGAAAGTAATACAGGTTTGCTGACAGACAAGAGGACAAGAAAAAATCGAGAAGGATGCCACGTCATAGGAGGGAAAGACTCCTTGTCGTAAACGTATCAGTTCACCCCAAATTAACTTATAAAATCAATGCAAATCTAATCAAAATCCCAAAAATGTAATAGAAAAAAAAAAGAGTTTTCAGAGGATGTCAGCAAGATGGATAATCAGAGTTACCTGCAGCATCCCCTGCCCCACAACACACACAAAAATTACCAAAACCACAAATAAGCAACTGTATTTCAACCAACGTGACTGAGGATGGACACTGGAGAGCACCAGAGGCGTGGCACAGTCTGTGGAGCACAGAAGCCCAGGATAGCACTGTAGAGACGAGAGCAAGGCATCCTGCTTCTGCCACACTGTGTTCCCCAGCCCGGGACTGGCTCAGAGTCCGGGCAGATTTCTTCTTAAGGGGAATGGAGATCCATAGCACTCCCCATTGCTTTCACAAACACCAGCAATCCTTGCTATGGGAAGGGCCCCCAGTCCTCACAGGCCCCAAATCCAGTTTGGAGAGTGGCTGAGACTTTTTACAGTTACATTACCTGAGTAGGAGCCTGCACTGTGTGCCTCCAACCCTGTTAGCTAAGCTGCTGCAACAACACCATTTTGAAACTGAACCTACTAATAGCGTATGCCCTGTCCTGGGGGTGAGTAGCAACCAACTATATCCATCCTTCAGGCCCTGCTGTCATTCTACCATGTTCACACAGGTGCCTGCAGTACCTTGACCCCAACTGCCCAGAGCCTAGCCCAGACAGAAAAACTGAGACCCTGCCCAGCATCTTAACTCATGTGGCACACCATCCCTGCCCCCTCACCCAGGGAACAGGTGGGCCTGCACAGCAGGGCAGTCACCCAACAGCTGGCTGGTCACCTCACCTACATGCACCTGAAATGCATAGCCAGTCAGCCCTCTGAGCTTATGCATGTCTCTGCATAGACCAACAGCCAGTCATGTGGTGACCTTGCCCTGCTGGGTAGATTTCTGTAAAGCCACCTAGCCCTGCTGCATCCACGTGGACCTGGCCCAATATCCAGTCCACCAGCAGCCCTGTTTCCCTACAGAGACAGTACATACATAGTTGCCTGGCCAGCCATGCCCATGCATGCCTGAGTCTGGCATTTAAGTCAGCTGGTGGCAGTCACCTTTTCTTGCTTCCAGAGAACCCAATGGACAGCTTTTTGGCCCTCCATATCCGTATGTGCCCAGCCCAACAACCAGCTCAGCACTCCCTCCCCCAGCAAAACCACACCACTATCATCACAAACTCCCATAGCCTATGCCACTGAGGCAATCACAGACCTTGATGATGAAGATTACTATATGATATGAAGAAACTATATGACAGCTACACTACTGAGTCCACCCAGAACCAAAGACAACATCCTAGGACATATCTACAGGAAAATGTCTTTCCCTATGAAACCTACTCCATAAAGTTGGAAAAAGTGGCTATTCCACTAGATGCACAAATATCAATGTAGAAACATGAAAAAGCAAGAAAATATGGCACGCCCAGAGGAACACAATAAATCTCCAGTAACAGACTCCAAAGATAAGGACATTTGTGAAATGCTTAAAAAGAATGTAAAATAATGATCTTAATGAAACTCAGTGAGCTACAAGGGAACACAGACAAATTAATAAAATAGTTTTTACAATTTCATGATTGGAATGAGAAATTCAATAAAAAGACAGATAACATAAAAGTAACCATATAGAACCCTTGGAGCTGAATAATTCAATAAATGAAGTTAAAAATACAATTGGGATATTCAACAACAGAGCAGATCAAGCAGACAAAAGAATTTCAGAACTGAAAAACAAGGCATTTGAAATAACCCAGTCAGAGGGGACAAGAATAAGTAAGAATAAAAAAGAATGAAGAAAGCCTATAGGACTTAGGAAACAACTAAGCAAACACATATTCATGATATAAGAATGTCAGAGAAAAAGAATGAAGAAATGTACAGTAAATTTATTTAACAAAATAATAGCTAAAAGCTTCTCACATATCAGGAGAGATGTGGACATCCAGATGCAAAAAGTTCAACAGTCCCGAATTAGATTCAGCCCAAAATGACTCTCTCAGAGGCGTATTATAATCAAACTCTCTAAAGTCAAAGACAAAGAGAGAATTCTAAAAGCAACAAGATAAAAGCATCAAGTCATATATAAGGGAATACTCTTTAGATTATTAAGAGATTTATCAGCAGAAACCTTTCAGGGCAGGAGAGAATGACTTATACAAAGTGCTGAAAGAAAAAAAAGCCTAACAGACAAAAATACTATATCCAGCAAAGCTATCCTTTAGAAATGCAGGAGATATAAAGACCTTCTTAGACAAGCAAAAGCTGAGAGAATTTATTACCACTAGACTGGTCTTACAAGAAATGCTTAAGACAGTGCTACAACTGGAAATAAAAGAATGATAATTACCATTATGAAAAAACATGAAAGCATATAACTCACTGCTATAAATACATTCAAAATCATACTCAGAATACCCCAGTGCTATAATGCACTGGGTGCTGTGTAAATCTATCAGTCTTCTATTATAAAGTGTTTTTTTTTATTTCCACAGGTTTTTTGGGAACAGATGGTGTTTACTTACATGAGTAAGTTCTTCAGTGGTGATTTGTGAGATTGTGGTGCACCTATCACCTGAGTGATACAGTGAACCAAAGTTGTAGTCATGTATCCCTCACCCCCTTCCCATCCTTTTCCCCTTAGTCCCTAAAGTCCACTGTATCATTCTTATGTCTTTGCATCCTCATAGTTTAGCTCCCACTTATGAGTGAGAACATATGATGCTTGGCTTTCTGTTCCTGAGTTACTTCACTTAGAATAATAGTCTCCTGGGCTGGGTGTGGTGGCTTGTGCCTGTAATCCAAGCATTTTGGGAGGCTAAGGTGGATGGATCACCTAAGGTCAGGAGTTCGAGATCAACCTGGCCAATATGGTGAAACCCGTCTCTACTAAAAATACAAAATTAGCCGGGTGTGGTGGTGCATGCCTGTAATCCTCACTACTTGGGAGGCTGAGGCAGGACAATTGCTTGAACCTAGAAGGTAAAGGTTGCAGTGAGTCGAGATGGTACCATTACACTCCAGCCTGGGCAACAAGAGTGAAACTCTGTCTCAAAAAAAAAGCGTAGTAGTCTCCAATCCCATCAAGGTTGCTGCAAATGCCATTAATTCATTTCTTTTTATGGCCGAGTAGTATTCCATTGTGTATATATACCACCACAGTTTCTTTATCCACTCATTGATTGATGGGCATTTGGGCTGGTTCCACATTTTTTGCAATTGCAAATTGTGCTGCTGTAAACATGCATGTGCATGCATCTTTTTCGTATAATGACTTCTTTTCTTCTAGATAGATAGTAGTGGAATTGCTGGATCAAATGGGAGTTCTAGTTTTAGTTCTTTAGGAAATCTCCACATTGTTTTCCATAGTAGTTATACTTGTTTACATTCCAACCAGCAGTGTAGGACTGTTCTCTTTTCACTACATTCACACCAACATCTGTTATTTTTTTATTATGGCCATTCTTGCAGGAGTAAGGTGGTATCACATTGTGGTTTTGATTTGCATTTTTCTGATCATTAGTGATGTTGAGCATTTTTTCATGTTTGTTGGCCATTTGTATATATCCTTTTGGGAATTGTCTATTCATGTTCTTAGCCCATTTTTGATGTTTTCTTTTTTTTTTAATTTGTTTGAGTTCCTTGTAGATTCTGGTATTTAGGCCATTTACATTCAGCATTAGTATTGAGATGTATTATTCCATTCATTGTGCTATTTGTTGCCTGTAAAGCTTAGGTTTTTGTTGTTGTTGTTGTTGTTGTTGTTTGTTTTCTGTATTTTATATGTCCTGTGAGAGTCATGCTTTAAAGAGGTTCTGTCTTCATATATTTCCAGGATTTGATTCACGATTTCGAGCTCCTTTTAGCAACTCTCTTAGTGCTGGCTTGTTAGGGGCGAATTCTCTCAGCATTTGTTTATCTGAAAAAGACCATATCTTTCCTTCGTGTACAAAGCTTCGTTTCGCTAGCTACAAAATTCTTGGCTGATAATTGTTTTGTTTAAGGAGGTTGAAGATAAGGCCCCAATCCCTTCTAGCTTGTAGAGTTT
Organism: Hylobates moloch; assembly: GCF_009828535.3. Lineage (NCBI taxonomy): Eukaryota > Metazoa > Chordata > Mammalia > Primates > Hylobatidae > Hylobates > Hylobates moloch. The sequence goes on from NW_026652276.1 coordinate 2,036,119, forward strand.
CTGCTGATAAATCTGCTGGTAATCTGATAGGTTTTCCTTTATAGGTTACCTGGTGTTTTTGCCTCACAGCTCTTAAGATTCTTTCCTTCATCTTGACTAGAAATAATCTGATGACAATGTGCCTAGGCAATGATCTTTTTGTGATGAATCTCCAAGGTGTTTTTTTTTTTTTTTTTTTTTTTTTTTTTTTTTGAGACGGAGTGTTGCTCTGTCACCCAGGCTGGAGTGCAGTGGCGCGATCTCGGCTCACTGCAAGCTCCGTCTCCTGGGTTCACGCCATTCTCCTGCCTCAGCCTCTCCGAGTAGCTGGGACTACAGGTGCCTGCCACCACGCTCGGCTAATTTTTTGTATTTTTAGTAGAGACGAGGTTTCACTGTGTTAGCCAGGATGGTCTGTATCTCCTGACCTCATGATCCACCCTCCTCAGCCTCCCAAAGTGCTGGGATTACAGGCGTGAGCCACCGCACCTGGCCAAGGCTGCTGTTCGGATTCTTTTGTCCCATGGGGTGTTCCCTTGATGTAGTGCTCTCCCCCTTTTTCCTAGGGATGTGGCTTCCTGAGAGACAAGCTGTAGTGATTGTTATCTCTCCTCTGGATCTAGCCACCCTGCAGGGCCACCAGGCTCCAAGCTAGTACCGGGGGTTGTCTGCACAGAGTCCTGTCATATGAACTATCTTTATATCTCTCAGCCATGGATACCTGAACCTGCTCCGGTAGAGGTGGCAGGGGAGTGAAATGGACTCTGTCCTTAGTTTTGGTTATTTAATGCACAATTTTTGTGCTGGTTGGTTTCCTGCCAGGAGGTGGCAATTTCAAGAGAGCATCAGCTGTGGTAGTATGGGGAGGATCAGGCAGTGGACAAGCCCTGGAACTCCCAAGAGAATATGCCCTTTGTCTTCAGCTACCAGAGTGGATAGGGAAGGACCAGGTGGGGGCAGGATTAGGAATGTCTGAGCTCAGACTCTCCTTGGGTGGGGCTTGCTAAGGCTGCTGTGGGGGATGGGGGTGTGGTTCCCAGGTCAATGGAGTTATGTTCCCAGGAGGATTACGGCTGCTGCTGCTGTGTCATGTGGGTTTTCAGGGAAGTGGTGGGAAGCCAGCAGTTATAGGCCTCACCCAGCTCCCACACAGCCCAAAAGGCCAGTCTCACTTCCACTGTGCCCACCCCTCCAACAGCACCAGGTTTGTTTCCAGGTAGTGGGTGAGCAGGGCTGAGAACTTGCCCCAGGCTACCAGCCTCTCAGCTTAGAAAGCAAGCAGGTCTTTTGTGCCTCGCCACCTGTCGAGTCTGCACACCAGATTTATGCCTTCCCCCGTGTTCTGGCCAGGAGACTTCAGGTTTGTTTGGAATTGTTATAAAGTTCAGCTGGAGGTTTCTTTTTCCCTGTGGTCTTTTCCCAGTTTCTCTGGCAGCCCTTCCCCAAAACCCCTGTGAGACAAATCAGAAAAGGCTTTGCTGGGGACCCAGAGAGCCCACAGGACTCTTACCACTGCTTCCTCTACCCCTGTATTTCGCTTGTCTCTCTAAATTGACTCAACTCCAGGTAAGGTCAAATCCTTCTCCCATGATCTAGATCTTCAGGTTCCCCAGTAAGGGTGTGTGTTCTGGGGTGGACAATCCCCCTTTCCCACTTTCACAGCTTGGGCACTCACAGTATTTGGGCTGTCTCCCAAGTCCTACAGGAGCAATCCACTTCCTTCAGAGGGTCTGTGGATTCTCTCGGCTTTCCTGCCGTATTCCTGCAGTAGTTCTGGAGCAGAAGTTCACAGTGCGAATCTCCACATGCTGTTCTGTCTGTCTGAGTGGGAGCTGCAATCTAGTCCTGCTTCCCATCTGTTATTTCCCTCTCTGTCTGTTATGAAGTTTTCAAGTCAAAATAACATCAGCTACAGTTAATGGATAAGGAACACACAATATATACAAAAGTAAATTAAGGCAACATTAATATAGTTTTTTTGGAAAGAGGAAAAAATCTAGAATATTTTCATGCAACCAAAGTTTAGTTGCTATCAGCTTAAAATAATGTATTGTAACTACAAGACCCTTTATGTCAGCCCCATGATAACCACAAAGAAAGAAATTACAGCAGATACACAAATGAGAAAGAGAAACACAGCTTAGCACCTTAGAAAACCATCAAACCACAAAGATAAACAACAAGAGAGGAAGAAAGGAACAAAGGATCAACAAAACAACCAGAGAAATGTTAACAGAATGGCAGGAATAAGTTCTTATCTATCAATAATACCTTTGAATGTAAATGGATTAAATTATCTAATTAAAATATATAGAACCAAAATTAACAACAAAAAAGACCCAACTATATGTTGCCTGCAAGAGACTCACCTCATTGTTAAAGACAGACTAAGAATAAAGGAATGGAAAAAAATTTTTCAGCAACCAGAACCCAAAAGCAAGTAAGGGTAGCCATACTTATACCAGATAAAATAAATTTTAAGTCAAAAACTGTACAAGGAAACAAGTAGGTCATTAGATGATAGGGATCCCTATTTGATACACAGGGATCAATTCATCAAGAAGATATAAAAATTATAATTATATATGCACCCAACACCAGAGCACCCAGATACATAAAGCAAATATTATTAGACTTAAAGAGAGAGATAGATTCCAATACAATAATAGTAGGGTATGTCAGCACCTACTTTCAACAATGGATATATTATCTAGACAAAAAAGTCAACAAAGAATATTGGACTGAAACTGAACCATAGACCAAATGTACCTCACAGGTATTTAAAGAACATTCCACTTGACAGCTACAGAATACACATTCTTCTCAACTGCACGTGGTACATTCTGCTGGATAGATCACATTAGGCTACAAAACTAGTTAAGAAACTTAAGAAGACAGAGATCATATCAAGTATCTTTTCTGATCCCAATGGTATAAAACTGGAAATGAACAATAAGAAAAACTTTGGAAACTTTATAAATACATGGAAACTTATCAACATGCTCCTAAGCAACCAGTGGGTCAATGAAGAAATTAAAAGAGAAATTAAAAATTTCCTTGAGACAAATGAGAATGGAAACACACCATACCAAAAACCTATGGGACACAGTAAAGCAGTTCTAAGAAGAAAGTTCACAGCAATAAATGACTATATTAAAGAAGAAGAAAGATTTCTAATAAACAACCTAAAGACACACTTCGAGAAACTAGAAAAATAAGAACAAACTAACCCAAAATTTGTAGAAGGATGGAAATAATAAAGTTCAGGTAGAAATAAATGAAAGAGGTTTAAAAAATTGTTAAGATCAATAAAACAAAGAGTTAGATATTTGAAAGGGTAAACAAAATTGACAAGGCTTTTGCTAGATTAAGAAAATAAAAGAGAAGACTCAAATAAATAAAACCAGAGATGAAAAAAGAGACATTATACCTGACACCACAGAGATACAAAGTATGATAAAAAATGATTATGAATAACTACACCAACAGTTTCTTTTTAGACAGGGTCTCACTCTGTCACCAGACTGGGGTGCAGTGGCATGAGCTGGATCATAGCTCACTGTAACCTCGAACTCCTAGGCTCAAATGATCCTCCTCCCTCAGTCTCTCAAGTAGCTGGGACTACAGGATTGCACCACCACAACCTGCTAACTTTTTATTTTTTGTAGAGATAAGGTCTTTCTATATTGCCCAGGCTGGGTCAACAAATTTGATAACTCAGAAGAAATAGATAAATTTCTAATCACATATAAACTACCAAGATTAAATTATAAAAAAAAAAAAAAACAGAAAATCAGAGCAGACTGATAATGAGTGAGGAAATTAAATAAATAATAACAAGACTTCCTTTAAAGAGAAGCCCAGGACCTGATGGCTTCACTGCTGAATTCTGCCAAGCTTTTAAAGAATAATAATACAAATTCTCCTCAAACTATTCCAGAAAACTGAAGAGGAGGGAATACATACAAACCCATTCTGTGAGGACACCATTACCTTAATTCTAAAACCAGACAGGGATGCAAAAACAACAACAACAACAACAACAAAGAAAACTACAGGCCAGTATCTCTGATAAACGTAGATGCAAAAATTATCAACAACATACTAGCAAATTGAATCAAACAGCACATTAAGACGATCATTTACTATGGTAAAGTACATTTCATCTTAGGGATACAAAGATGGTTTAACACACAAATCAATAAATGTGATATACCACATTAACAGAAAGAAAGACAAAAATCATAATTTCAATAGACACAGAAAAAGCATCTGACTAAATTTAACATTTCTTCTCTCAACAAATTTGGTATAGAAGTTATGTCCTTCAACATGATAAAGGCCATTTATGACAAACCAACAGCTAACATCAGAATGAATGAGGAAAATAATATCAGGAAAAAGACAAGGATGCTCACTTTCACCAATTCTATTCAAGATAGTACTAGAAGCCTTAGCCAGAGCAATTAGGCAAGAAAAAGAAATAAAAGGCATCCATTGAAAAGGAGAAAGTTAAATTGTTCCTATTTGCATAAAATACAATCTTATGTATAGAAACCCCTAAAAACCACCAAAAACCTGTTAGACCTAATTTTTAAAATTCAGTAAATTTGCAGGGTATAAAATCAACATACAAAAATCTGTAGTGTTTCTACATGCTAATAGTGAACCATCTGAAAAAGAACTGAAGAAAATAATTCCATTTAGAGTAGCTACAAAAAATAAACTACCTAGGAATAAACTTAACCAAGGATGTGAAGATCTCCACACTGAAAACTATAATACTTTGATGAAAGAAATTGAATGGGACACAAATAGATGGAAAAATATTCTGCATTCATAAATTGAAAGAATATTTTTTAAATGGCTATATTGTTTAAAGCAATCTACAGTTTTAATGCAATTCCTATCAAAATACCAATGTCATTCTTCACAGTCATAGAAAAAAAAGCCCTAAAATTAATATAGAACAACAAAAGACACTGAATAGCCAAAGCAATCCTGAACAAAAAGAACAAAGCTGAAGGCATCACACTACCTGACTTCAAAATTTACTATGAACCTATAGCAACTAAAACAGCATGGTACTGGCATAAAAACAGACACATAGACCAGTGGAACAGAATAGAGAGGTCAGAAATAAATTCATACATCTACAGCCAATTGATTTTTGACAAAGGTGACAAGAACTCACATTGAGGAAGAGACAATCTTTTTAATAAACGGTGCTGGGAAAATTGTATATCAACATGCAAAAGAATGAGGCTAAATCCCTACCTCTCACCATATAAAAAAGTCAACTCAAAATGGATTAAAAACTTAAAAAAATCTGAAGCTATGAGACTACTAGAAAGAAAAACAGGGGAAACACTTTGCAACATTGGGTTGGGCAAGGACTTTTTAAATAAGAGCATAAAAGAATAGAACAAAAACCCAAAATAGACAAGTGGGATTACATCAAACTAAACAGATTTTGCACGGAGTGAAAACTATTAAGAGGGAAGTGACAACCTGCAGAATGAGAGAAAATATTTGCAGTCTGTTTATCTGAGAAGGAGTTAATATCTAGAATGTATGAGGAATTTAACACAATTCAGCAGAAAAAAAATTTTAAATGGGCAAAAGATGTTTTGACATTTCTCAAAAGAAGACATATTTGAGAAATGTCAAAAGAAAACATACAAATAGCCAACAGATTTATGGAAAATATTCAACATCAGTAATCATCTGGGAATGCAAATCAAAACCACTGTGAGATACCACTCACTCCAATGAGAATGGCTCCTATTGATAAAACAAAAGAAAACAAGTGTTGGCAAGGATGTGAAGAAAAGGAAACTCTTATACATTGTTGGTGGGATTGTAAACTAGTAAAGCTGTTACGGAAAACAGTATGAAGGTTCCTCAATAAATTAAAAATAGTACTACTATAAAATCCCACAATTCCACTACTGGGTATATATCAAAAGGAAATGAAATCAGTCTGTCAAAGAGATCTCTGCACTCCCATGTTGATCATAGCACTATTTACAATAGCCAAGGTATGGAATCAACTTAAGTGCTCAACAATGAATGAAAGGATAAATAAAATGTGGGACTTATGTGCAATGGAGTACTATTCAGCCATAAAAAAGAAGGAAATCTGGCCATTTCCAACAACTTGAATGAACCTGGAGGGCATCATGTTAAGTGAAATAAGCCAGACAAAGAAAGACAGATACCGCATGATCTCACTCGTATGTGGAATCGAAAACAAACAAAAAGGTTGCTACCACAGAAGTAGGGAGTAGAACATGGTTACCAGAGACTAGGGAGGAGACAAGAGAGGGAAATGGGGAGGAGTTGGTCAACAGGTAAGAAGTTACGGTTAGGAGGAATAAATTATGATGCTCTTGTGCACAGCCAGGTGATGGTGGTTAATAGTACGGTGTTGTATATTACAACACAGCTAGAAGGGAGGCTTTTGAATGTTCTCACCACCAAGGAATGATAAATGCATGAGATGCTGGATATACTAGATACCCTGACTGAATCATTATACAACACAGATGTGTATCAAAACATCAAACTGTATCCCATAAGTATGTACAATTATAATATGTCAATTAAAATTCATTAATTTTGAAAGATTTTTTATAGAACTTGACAAAGTGATCCTAAAATTCATATGCAAGCGTACATTTCAAGCAACTTAAAATAGAAAAGCAAAGAGTTTTGTTTTTGAAAATTTACTCTACCAAATATGAAAGAACAAGTTTGGTATTTACAACAGTGAGTGACTCATAGTGTGGACACAGACACCTGTATCAGTGGAACAAGCAGAAGCTCCAGAAAGAGGCTGCTTGTATGTGTGACCTGGGTCCATATAGAAGCAGCCTTCCAGACCAGTAAGGAAAGGACAGGCCAGTCAATAGAAAGTGCTGGGAAAACTGGTACCCACATGGGAAACATTCTATTTCTACCTCACACCATAGACATAAATAAATTCCGGATATATGTAATGAAAAATGAAATGTTTAAAAATGGAGCTCTAAGATTATCTTATTTAAATATAAGATACAATATTTTTCATATTTACATATAGAAGGCAGTGTTTAAAAAAGACTTCAAAGCAAAATTCATACAATAAACATATTGGTAACATTGGTTATATAAAATTTAGATTTTTGCCACTGGGCGTGGTGGCTCACGTCTGTAATCCTAGCACTTTGGGAGGCCGAGGCGGGCGGATCACGAGGTCAGGAGATTGAGACCATCCTGGCTAATGCGGTGAAACCCCGTCTCTACTAAAAATACAAAAAATTAGCCAGGCGTGATAGCAGGTGCCTGTGGTCCCAGCTACTCGGGAGGCTGAGGCAGGAGAATGGAGTGAACCTGGGAGGTGGAGCTTGCAGTGAGCCGAGATCACGCCACTGCACTCCAGCCTGGGCGACAGAGCAAGACTCCGTCTCAAAAAAAAAAAAATTAAAAATAAATAAATAAATAAAAATAAATAAGAACAAACTGGATAAAATGTCATTGCTATCCAGGCAAAGATGAGTGATCCAAAACATATAAAGGGATCCTGCACACGCCCAAGAGACAAACAAATGGCCCCACAGAAAATGGGCAAAGATCTGAGTAGCAAACTGCAGAAGAAGAAATATGAATGGCCAATAAACACCCAAACAGGGGCTCACCGTCATTGGCAATCAGAGAGGTGCAAAGTAAAACAATGATTACACGACACTTTTCATCTGATTGTAGAAATGAAATTGTTACAGTATGAGATGGGAAGATAATAGGATGGGAAGACACTAGAATACCTGATTCTTTTAGACATAGCCGATGGGGCATATGGGCAAAGGTTGCTTAGAGATACCTATTAAAATTTTGAACTCACATACACTGACGCAGCAATTCCATTTCTAGGAATATTTCCAGAAGCTCTCACACACCACCAGGAGGACAATGCCGTTCATCACAGCATGGCTGATGGTAGGGAAAATACTTGTTAGAGGAGTGGACGGACAAAGTGTGGGACAACCGCTTTGGAAAGTTACATGGCATTATCTTGAAAGTGGACAGTACCCTTCCAAGTCAACTCCCAGCCATCCAGCCTACAGAAACTCTCAGATAACTGTTCCAGGGACCCTATATGAAAATGTTCCCAATAGCATTGTTTATTAAAAACAACAAAACAAAACCCAAATGCCCATCCACAGGAGAGAGGAGCAATACACTGTGCACATTGTATACAACACAGTATGATGTGTGCATGATGGAATGTCAGACAACAGAGGCAATCAGGGCTCGGCAGTTGTGTCACAGCATGAACGTCTGCAGGAGACTCAGCATGATGTCAGGTAAAGAAGGCAAGATGCAGAAGCCCTCAGAGAGCACAGTATCATTTTATAAGTTACCATTGAGACCAGCCCAAATTAAACAATAGATTGTTTAAGGCAAGGCTTATGGTATAAATCCATAAAAACAAAAAACGCAAGAGATTAGACCCCAACATTCTGGGAGTGGTTACCTCTTGGGAAGCAGCCTGGGGTGTGAGCCTGGGGTGGGGGTCTGGGGAGATTCTGGTGTCACCTCAATGTCCTGTGTGACATCTGTGCCTCACACTGCTAAAGGATACCTGGGGTGTCACTTTGCCAGCCAGAAACATCTGCGGCCCCTGGTGCCTTTGCCTGAGTTTTGCTCTGGCCTGCTGGGCTTGTTCTGCCCACTCGGCCTGGCAGCTCCCACTACCAGCCTGGATCTTACACCTGCCAAAGGCGAGCCAGGAATGGAGCAGCGAGGGGTGTGTGAGAAAGTATGAGGTCCCACCACTGCATGGTCAGGTACGCTGGCTCCCTGCGAGGCTATAGCTGCACTAGGTGTATCATAAGCAGCTTCCATGGCTGATACCAGGGAACGTGTTGTGACACCCACAAGCTTGGAGATGCCAGGAACTGCAGATCCCTAAAAAAGGTGTCACAGCCCTGGCTCAGGGCACTTCTAGGTCTGAGCTATCTGAAGGGCTGCAGCTCTTCTCTCCTTCTGTCTTCCCTCCCTCTTGCCATCCACAATGTGGTGGGCAAAAGGCATGTTTTAGCCCTGTTTGTGTTACATCTCTTTTATATATATATATATATATTTTTTTTATTATACAAGTTTCCAGGTACATGTGCACAATGTGCAGGTTTGTTACATAAGTATACATGTGCCATGTTGGTGTGCTGCACCCATTAACTCCTCATTTACATTAGGTATATCTCATAATGCTATCCCTCCCCCCTTCCCCCACCCCACAACAGGCCCCGGTGTGTGATGTTCCCCTTCCTGTGTCCAAGTGTTCTCATAGTTCAATTCTCACCTATGAGTGAGAACATGCAGTGTTTGGTTTTCTGTCCTTGTGATAGTTTGCTGAGAATGATGGTTTCCAGCTTCATCCATGTCCCTGCAAAGGACATGAACTCATCATTTTTTATGGCTGCATAGTATTCCACGGTGTATGTGTGCCACATTTTCTTAATCCAGTCTATCATTGTTGGACATTTGAGTTGGTTCCAAGTATTGCCACAATAAACATACATGTGCATGTGTCTTTATAGAAGCATGATTTATATTCCTTTGGGTATATACCCAGTAATGGGATGGTTGGGTCAAATGGTATTTCTAGTTCTAGATCCCTGAGGAATCGCCACACTGTCTTCCCCAATGGTCGAACTAGTTTACAGTCCCACCAACAGTGTAAAAGCATTCCCATTTCTCCACATCCTCTCCAGCACCTGTTGTTTCCTGACTTTTTAATGATCGCCATTCTAACTGGTGTGAGATGATATCTCATTGTGGTTTTGATTTGCATTTCTCTGATGGCCAGTGATGATGAGCATTTTTTCATGTGTCTTTTGGCTGCATAAATGCCTTCTTTTGAGAAGCATCTGTTCATATCCTTCACCCACTTTTTGGTGGGGTTGTTTGTTTTTTGCTTGTAAATTTGTTTGAGTTCTTTGTAGATTCTGTATATTAGCTCTTTGTCAGATGGTAGATTGCAAAATTTTTCTCCCATTCTGTAGGTTGCCTGTTCACTCTGATGGTAGTTTCTTTTGCTGTGCAGAAGCTCTTTAGTTTAATTAGATCCCATTTGTCAATTTTGGCTTTTGTTGCCATTGCTTTTGGTGTTTTAGACATGAAGTCCTTGCCCATGCCTATGTCCTGAATAGTATTGCCTAGGTTTTCTTCTAGGGTTTTTATGGTTTTAGGTCTAACATTTAAGTCTTTAATCCATCTTGAATTAACTTTTGTATAAGGTGTAAGGAAGAGATCCAATTTCAGCTTTCTACAAAGGGCTAGCCAGTTTTCCCAGCACCATTTGTTAAATAGGGAATCCTTTCCCCATTTCTTGTTTTTTTCAGGTTTGTGGAAGATCAGATAGTAGTAGAGATGTGTGGTATTATTTCTGAGGGCTCTGTTCTGTTCCATTTGTCTATATCTCTGTTTTGGTACCAGTACCATGCTGTTTTGGTTACTGTAGCCTTGTAGTATAGTTTGAAGTCAGGTAGCGTGATGCCTCCAGCTTTGTTCTTTTGGCTTAGGACCAAAATCTCCTTAAGCTGATAAGCAACTTCAGCAGTCTCAGGATACAAAATCAACGTGCAAAAATCACAAGCATTCTTATACACCAATAACAGACAAACAGAGAGCCAAATCATGAGTGAACTCCCATTCACAATTGCTTCAAAGAGAATAAAATACCTAGGAATCCAACTTACAAGGGATGTGAAGGACCTCTTCAAGGAGAACTACAAACCACTGCTCAATGAATAAAAGAGGACACAAACAAATGGAAGAACATTCCATGCTCATGGATAGGAAGAATCAATATCGTGAAAATGGCCATACTGCTCAAGGTAATTTACAGATTCAATGCTATCCCCATCAAGCTACCAATGACTTTCTTCACAGAAATGGAAAAAACTACTTTAAAGTTCATATGGAACCAAAAAAGGGCCCACATTGCCAAGTCAATTCTAAGCCAAAAGAACAAAGCTGTGTTACATTTCTTTTAGCCCTCCTGTCCTGCTTCCAGGAAGAATGAGGTAGGCAGAAAATCGGGGGATGAGCAGGATGAAGAGGAGCTTTATTGAGCAATAGAACAGCTCAGAGGAGACCTGCAGTGGGCAGCTCCTCTATGTAGCCAGAGTGTCCTGAGGAGTATCCAGCTCTCAGTGGACAGAGCAGCTCCTCTCTGCAGCTGGTCATCCATCACCTCTTCAGCTCTCAGCAGAGAGGGTAGCTCCCCTCTACTAGGCAGGTCATCCTGATGAATGTCCATTTCTCAGCAGAGAGGAGATGCTGGGGTGGGCGGCTTCTCTCTGCAGCTGGTCATCCTGTCATCTGGACTCTGGCTGAGTCTGGGGCTTTTAAGAGCCTCAGAGGGGAAGAAGTGAGTGCTGATTGGTTCGTGGGTGGCCAATGGTGAGCCAGAAAAGACACCACAAGTTCTCACTCCAGTTCATGGGACTGGCAACCTGGCCCCAAGGTTTTAGGTCCTCCTCAACTCGAGGGTGGGGCTTCACCAGGGACCTACCCCCTTCTGCCCAGGAGCCTGTCTGCTTTCTGCCACCATTCATGATGCCCAGGCTGTTTGTGCCAAGGGGTGCCTGTAGGTCAGTGCTGAGCTGCCCTCAGCACACTGTCAGTCTCCCTGCCACAGTCATTGGTGCCCAAAGTCCGGAGGGGGCCAAGGTGGCACGGGGCTGGTGTGTCAGTGCTGCCCCAGGCACGTACACACCTAGCTGGGTTGTGACAGTGCCTAGGCTCAGTCTCAACTTTGCTCCATGATTGGAGCAGGTGTTGACAGCAGGAAGAGGCCAGGTAGTGGAACCAGACACCTCTGAGCCTGTGGGGGCAAAAGGGGGTCTTCTCAGGGTCCCTGAGAGTGCAGAGATGCCTGTGTCCACAGCCACAACTTGGGCAGCTGCAGCCACACCTGGGAGGGTGAAGCTCCTTCCTGTTCCTGGCTCCCATTGGCTCTGTGGAGCATAGCACCACCCTGGGCCCAGCTCCACCTCGGGGAGCAAGGTTGAGGCTGTGGCTGAGGCTCTGGGTCTGGGAGTGGGTCCTGCCCTGCCATGCAAGGGTAGGGGTGACACAGTTGTCTGCCTCAGAGACATGGGGCACAGGAGACTCACCACCACCACTGCTGCTCCTGCAGCCACTCCTGCCACCACCGCTCATGCCTCCCTGCTGCAGCTGGTGTGATGACAGCGGCCACTCCAGATGGCTCACTGCTGCCATCAACACCATCATCCGTATAGGTGCATTTCATCCCAAACTATTTTAAAATATGGCAAGTTATACATTGAAACACGTATGAACAAACTAGATTCATGAACATGGCTGAACGCTCAAGTTAGTTTTTAATTGAGGAAAGAAGCAAATTGTAGGAAAACCCATATAACCTGGCATCATTTATGCAGCACATACGCATACAAAATAATTCTATATGTTTCCTAAGATGCAAACATGCTTTAAGAGGCCTGAGATGATATAATGAATTCATAAGGTTGAATAGTGTTGGGAGTGGGGACAGAGTTCGCATGGGAGGGGCCTTGTTAAGAGGGGCTCTTGAGAGACCAGTTAAATTTCACCTTTTTTTTTTTTATTTTTGGAGACAGAGTCTCATTCTGTTGCCCAGCCTGGAGAGCAATGGCATGATCTCAGCTCACTGCAACCTCCGCCTCCCAGGTTCAAATGATTCTCTTGCCTCAGCCTCCCGTGTAGCTAGGATTACAGGCATGTGCCACCACACTCAGCTAATTTTTTATATTTTTAGTAGTTTGTGGTTTCACCAATCAGGCTGGTCTCAAATTCCTAACCTCAAGTAATCCACCCGCCTGGAAGTTTTACCTTTTTAAAGTTAAGATGAAGAGGAGGAAGTGACGTGCAGCAAGATCAGGATAGGAGTTACTGAGCACATTTAAAAAGACCATGTCGGGGGATCACAACAAAAGGCCACCTGCACCCTACCCTTTCACCTGAACCTGAGCTGTGGAAGCTGTCCCCTGGCCAGCTCTTGGGTGTGGGCCACCACTGTTTCTTGGATTGGGGCAGCGGCTGCGTTCCAGGACATCTTTCTTGAGCCACCCCCCTAGTGCATCATCTCTGCTTCTCACTGCCATTTTAAAAAACAAACAAATAAACAAAACAAAACAAAAACATTAGAATGAAAGCTTAGAGACACTTGCAAAATAACGTGAGTGTAGTTCTTCATCCTTACAATTGTTCGGTTGGCCTGTCTTTTACACATCTTTCCAGTACACAATTCAACTGCCTTTAGTAAGGCTTTCCAAAGAATGCAACTTGAGTTTCCCAAGAAATCGCTGTTTCAGCGCTCACCTTTCACCAGTGTGCGGATGTTAAAATTAAATGGCGCAGCAGACATGCCAGATACCAGCTACAGCATATATATATAATTTTTTTTCTGAGACGGAGTCTCGCTCTGTCGCCCAGGCTGGAGTGCAGTGGTGCAATCTCGGCTCACTGCAAGCTCCGCCTGCCGGGTTCACACCATTCTGCCTCAGCCTCCTGACTACAGGCGCCCGCCACCATGCCCGGCTAATCTTTTGTATTTTTAGTAGAGACGGGGTTTCACCGTGTTAGCCAGGATGGTCTCCATCTCCTGACCTCGTGATCCACCCGCGTCGGCCTCCCAAAGTGCTGGGATTACAGGCGTGAGCCACCGCGCCCAGCCATGTTTTGCTCTTCTCTACTGCCACCGTGTTCCCTGCCTCTTTAGAGACAGGGAAGGATCTTGCTCCGGAATTGGTACTCACGGGTCAAGCTCTGGGAATCCTTTGCACATAGCCCTAGTCTTGGCAGTTGCTATCCCATGTGGGGTTCAGCACCCAGGCGGAGGGCTCAGCCTTTCTGCAGGCTGCCTGCACGCTCCCCTCGCCCTGTGAGCAGGCTCTGGCCACCAGGATGGCTCACAGGGATGCTGAAGACCCCTGGCCAGGGAATGTGGGTAAGGTCATCGTCAGGAGTTGACGTGTTGGTGAAAAGAGGATGCTTTTGGTGCCATCGTTTTCTCCTCCCTGCTCTGGCTCCAGACCACCTTGCTTCAGAGGCTTCTATTTGGTGAATCCTCCTCTTATATTTTTTTTTTCCTAGAAGACCATTATCCAGATGCAACTCCTGATGAATTTTGGTTCATTAGAGGCAGTTCTCACAGATTCGATTAGCTCAGAGGAGACACTCTAAAATACTTTGCAGATGGCAGCCTGTTTTCTGATGTCCTGAGTGCCCACATAGTGGACAGTGGCCATGGGAGTCTGACTCAGGCTCCACGGAGGACCCACTGGCCTGCCATGACCAGCACTGTCACTTACTCTGCGGCAGGGAGGGAAGGAGGGAGAGAAGGACTGGTCCTGCCATCTCCTCGGTGGGGTTGATGGTCCTGGCGCTGTGTCCCTCCCAGGCTGGAGGAGAACTCAATTTCCGAGCAACCAGCCTAGGCGTATGGTGTCTCTGCCCTTCCTTTCCCCAACCCGCCTCCTCCCCCTCTTCCGCTTCTTCACAGGCACCCACACGCATGACTACAGATCTTAGCTGCCCCAAGCCACCTGGGAGCATGGCCTGCCCATTGCTGCCCCTGTGCCAGCCAGGGACAGCCCATAGGTGGGGCAGCCACCATGATACCTATGGCATCTTCATCTCCAGCTTCCCGGGAGGGCCAGGATCTGTCCACTGCCTCCACCTCTGCTCATTTACTCTCTTCATTGCCTGCTCTGCTTGATGGGGATGGCCTTTCTCGTTTGCTCCTCTGCTGCCATTGTCCCTGGCCCCATTCACCATGTCCCCCGCGAGGCCCCTCACCTTCCTCTCTTCCTGACAAAGCTCTCAGCCAGTTCCTCCGGGAGCCTCCCCTCCAGGGGCCGCCGCCAGCTGATCCCTCCCCATGCGCCTGCTCCCAATCTGTGCCCTCTTCTGGGTGTGCTTGCCTGGGTGTCCCTCAGCCCTGGAGCCCATGATCTGCTGTGGATTCCCCACTGTCTCCTCCATGGCTATACTAACTCACTGTGGACCTGGGTGGAGCTGGTGACCCTCTGTGTACTCCCGCTTTCCTCCTTGGAACTGGAAGAACTTCGATGAGGCTGGTGCCTTTCAGAGGGGCCCACTGCCCAGGCTGCTCCATCTTATTCTCCCCTCCCTGTGGCCTCCCCAGTTTAACACCAAGGTCAATGCTCTGATGTTCCTCCTGTTGTAGCTAAAGGCAGAGAGAGTCACCCAGTAGCTCTGGGATCCTCCCATCCCAGGTCAACCACAGGACACAGGGAGTCTGTCCTGTACTAGCCTGAGGCTGTCTCCCCAGAGGAGAGCACTAGGCAGGGACTGCCAGGCCCCTGGGCACTCAATGGCTGGTTTGCAGACCACCCTGACTTACAGCAGAGGCAGGGAGATCAGCAGCAAATGTGTGGGGGTCCCCGCTCACTCCTGCAGGCTCTCCTGGGTCCCGCCAGCCTCCCTGCCCTGGGCGTCTCAGGATGCCCCTGCCCCTGCCCCAGGGCAACGCGAGGCCCCTTCCTTCCCTTTCCTTTGATGATCCTGTCCCTGAATCACAGGGGTGCTTCCCATCTGAGGCTCCCTGGCTTTGCACACACGTGTCAGACTTGATGATACCATATGCTAGTTATTTACCAAGTGTGCACCAAGTGTTACGCTTCTGTGATGAAAACAATGGAAAGCAAAGACCTTCCCTTCCCGGTGCATCTCACTGAACCCTGGGGTGCTAGTCTGGCCTCCTGGTTTTCCTTTCTCCATCTTTTTGTTTTTTTAATTTTTATGCTTGCTTGTCAGAGACCTGATTGCCTTTGACTTGCTTCTAATATGTTATTGCACACACTCTGAACTCCTGACCTCAAGCGATCCACCTGCCTCAGCCTCGCAAGATGCTGAGATTACAGGCGTGAGCCACCGTGCCTGGCTCTACAGGAAAAAGGTTTAATGACTTACTGTTCCACATGGCTGGGGAGGCCTCACAATCGTGGTGAAAGGCAAGGAGGAGCAAATCATGTCTCACATGGATGGCAGCAGGCAAACAGAAAGAGCTTGTGCCCCCCTTTTTAAAACTATCAGATCTCATGAGACTTATTCACTATCATGAGGACAGCGTGGGAAAGACCCGTCCCCATGACTCAATTACCTTCTACTGGGTCCCTCCCACAACACGTGGGAATTCAAGATGAGATTTGGGTGGGGACACAGCCAAACCATATCAGCAGGGCTCGAAAGATATTTGTTGAGTGCATAAATGACCTGGTTTGTGAATTTCCACAGTTACTTACTTCCCTATTCATTTTCTCAAATTGTAATATGGAGAATTCTCTGCTTCCCTCGTGGGATGATAGTGAGTTTGTATGTGACACAGCTTTGTGCCTGGAGTGACTGTTTTCACTAAGGATAACTGAGCAGCCCGTGACCCCCCCAGACCAGCCACGTCACCATCACCGGGCGTTTGCAGAACGGCAGCACCTCCCACTGAGGTCACCAGTCAGCATCTGCATCCGCTAAGACCTGCAGGGAGGGGTGCACCACCCCCAGCCCAGAGGGTCCGTCTTGGAGTGAAAGTTCCCTTGACGGAGCAGGGAGGCCTGCAGTCGGCATGTGAGCTCCCCCGGCTGTTCTGCAAAGCTGGCCGGGAGGGCTGGGCTCATGGGGCCAGGCCATTATCTCTCATGCCCCGGTTTAACCTTTCCCCACGTTCCTCCCAGCCCGGAAGGGTCAGCAGCTGGTTTCTTGGGGCCCCCAGGAGGCATGTGTCCCAGAGCACGTGCAGAGCCTATTGTCAGCCACGGCAGCCATCGCGGAGCCCTCCTCGCCTGTTTCCTGTGGGCCGTTGATCCTCTAATGGCCCTTTCCAGCTGTAGACCAGCTGGCTGCCATTCCAGGCACTTAGCGTGTGCGGAAAAATTTTATGTTTTCATGATATCAGCAGGAAAATAGGAAATGGCTTGGAAAACAGGGAGGCATAAAACAATGGTTTGAGAAGAGTGAGCCTTGGATAAACATCCCTGGTTGCTCTTCGGAATGTGTGGATTTAAACACATAATCAGGAATATATGCTCCATGGTGTGAGAGATACACATTCTAAAACTCATTAGGCCAGCAGCTCTGTTCTAGCAAACGCTGCTGGGGGACGCAAGAAGGGCTGGCCAGGGCCCAGCACAAGGCACCCTGCAGCAGCCTGGCCCTGCTTGCGAAGGCAGGGGACCTGCCATTGGCCTCAACAGCACAGCCTGGCCCAGTCACCTGACAGGTGCAACGCCCCCCATGAGCTCTGCATGTGCTGCGCCAGTGCTGGGAGCCCAGGTCCCTGCCAGGTGGGCTTGGGGTCTGGTGCCCGGGGAAGACGGTGCCTGGCTGCCAGAAGGGAGTTCATGCTGTGGTCTGCCTCTTTCTTGACCCATCTGCAGGCAGCCGGCTCGGGAGTCTGTGATTTTCTATGAGTTGGTTTTAAAGATACACCTACTCAAGGAGTACGGTTCCCTGGAATTAGCCCCGAGGTGTCTGGCAGTGAGACTTCGGCAGGCCCTGCACAGCTGGAGCTGAAGGTGACCTCAAGTGATTGATGTTTCATACTCCTAATAATAGCTTGCATGACTAAGTCTTAACCACACATCAGAGGCTAAGCTCTGCGCATACTCTTGCATTTGACCATAGGTCAACCCTAAGTGGTGAGGACAAGCATTGCAACCATTTCACTTCTCAGATGAAGATGCGGGTGTAGGCCCAGGGAGCGGACGGTGCTGCCGGGGCCGCAGGGACCACAGCTGCAGGCTGAGCTCCCATAAGAATGGGGGCCTTGCTTCCCAGGGCTCTTTCTGTCATTGAGCCACCTCTGCCACAGGGTGAGTGCCAGTGGTCAATGCCAGGCCAATGGGCTTGAGGGGCATCTCGTCCAGTCTGAGAGCTGTTGGGCTGAGTGCCACCCCCCACTTGGAAGCACACTCCCTGGCCCTGCCAGAGATGGGTGGACAGTCCATGTCTGGGAAGCAGTCTCTGCTGGCAGGTCT
Source organism: Hylobates moloch (assembly GCF_009828535.3). Classification (NCBI taxonomy): domain Eukaryota; kingdom Metazoa; phylum Chordata; class Mammalia; order Primates; family Hylobatidae; genus Hylobates; species Hylobates moloch. The sequence continues at coordinate 2,054,145 of NW_026652276.1, forward strand.
AGGGCTCCTTCCTTCTTGAAGGCTGCTGCAGCAGGCCCAGCCCTCAGCTGCTCTTAGCCCACACTGTCTACCTAGTGGTCCCAGGTACACGTGCCCTCGTGCTCTCCACCTCCCTCCCCCAATTCGCAGACATGAACAGCGTGGGAAAATATTTCTCAGTAATAATAGAAAATGGTACTTTGTTAAAGTTCACAGCGGCTTGCAATCATGGGTTTGTAATCTCTCTTATCCACTCTAAAGGTAGGTAGGTGGCTTTCAACAGACTCCCCTTCTCCCCATTAATATTTTGCTCTGGTGAAGAAACTTGGAATTAAAGGAGCTCCGTGTGTGGCTATGCCGAGACAGAGTTTGAGCCTTCTGCAGGCTGGACCCAGGCCTGCAGCCTCTTTATTCCGAGAAGTGAAGGATGATGGAGTCCCAGATCTTAGAGAAAGACAGGAGAGAATGGATTTAGAAAAGGAAAGAGGAAAGTGTGGAAATATATTTTTAAAGTGAAGTTTGGATGGGGGAGAGCTTCTGCTTTGTAGAATTTTCACCCTGGAAGGTTGAAACCTCTTTGTGGCCCGTGGGTTCCATCCCTACTGCACACCTGGAGGCTTGATGGCCGACTCAGGACAGCAAGATCCCTGCCTCGCAAAGCTGTTCCAGTCCGGGAGATCTTGGCTTGCTGTTATTTCTCGTGGAAACCCACAATAGCTCTTGGCGATCGTTGCCTGTTTTCTCCACCTCCCTTTGGGTTCACGGCGGTCAAAGCACTAACGATTTTCAAATATTTGAAGATGCTCAAAGCTCGATTCTCTTTCCTAGGATGGGTGTCCTCAGTTCTCCCATCTGGCCCTCCTACAGCAGAGCTTGCGCACCCCTCCATTTCCCTTCCCAGGGTCCCCTCTGGGAAAGGGATGGTGGCAGCCACTGCTGGCCCCAGAACTCTCGGCTGTGCCGGGCTGCGCTTCCAGCATGCTCTGCTGCCAGGGACCTGGGTGGCTGAGTTCTGGCCCAGAGAGTGTGAGGGAGCGACTCGGGATTCCTCCGCACCCGGCCCCGGAAGGCCCTCCCAGTTCCTCCTCTGGGACGTCTGCTTTTCTGGCGATTGGGATGGTGGCCCAGGGTGCTCTTGGAAGCTCTGAGTTCCAGATGGCCACCCTTGATGGCAGGTCCTGAGTGACCACATGCAGCCGACCCCTTCCCTGCCCAGGTCTGGCCCACCCTCGTGGTGAGGGGTGGGGAATGACCCTCCATCCTATGGTCCTTCCATGCTTGAGGGGTGGGAATGACCCTCCATCCTATGGCCCTTCCGTGCTTGAGGGGTGGGAATGACCCTCCGTCCTGTGGCCCTTCCTTGCTTTGCTCTGTCTGTTGGCCTGGCCCACCCTTGTGTTGAGGGGTGGGGATGACCCTCCATCCTGTGGCCCTTCCATGCTTGGCTCTGTCTGTTGTCACAGCACCTCACGCCCCCTGCAGACACGTGTGCTCTGAATAACACGGTGAAGTGGCCTGGAGACCACAGAGGCAAGTACTTCTGTCCCACCCGCCAAGACCTCCATCCCTGCTGGAAGCCCAGGGGTTGTCTGGCCTCTCATTATCCCCAGGAAATACACCCTGCGGTGCCATTCACAGTTCGGTGTCCTCATAGCAGTGTTGGCTCTTGAAGAATCAACTCAAAGACCTCAAGTTTCTCTCTCCTAGATTCGTCTGATGGGCAGGACCACCAGGACCTGGAGACTCCCCAGCTGCGGCCTCTTCCTGTGCTCTGGGCCCTGCAGCCACAGTTTGTGTTAGATTAGTTTAGAACACGTTGCCATGTGCCCGTGGAGAGATTCAAATTATTTCTCAAAACCAGCTGGAGATGGGCACGGGAACCCATGTGGCTGGTGACTCTGAGGGTTCTCAGGGCCGGTCGGCAGTGCAGGGCACGGGCTCTCGGGAGAAGCACTGAGCTCCGGCTCTGGGATGCACCTCTTTCCCTAGAGGAATACACTTCTGCTGGCTGGGTTTTATCTGACATGAAAAGGAAGAGTTTCTCCCTGAAGGAGAAGGTAGCTAGCAGACTGCCAATTGCAAGAAAGCAAAATAATAAACCTCCGTCCCTCTCCCTTCACCTCATATGATATTTGTCCAGTTTTATGGCCAGTCGTTGAGGCTGTCTTTTATTTTCCACTAAATGAAAATGCGAATTGTTCCAAGTGATGAATTATCTGGGCAGTCCTGCCAGAAACGAAGCATGCTCCGGTTAAGCAAAATAAAATACGCGGACATCCTTGCGCAGGGATTCTTAGCGAGCGCGTCCTCTTTCTACCTGGTCCAGTTTTCCTAGGGTAGCAGGAAAACACCTCCTGGAGACAGGGAGGGCATGGGGGGTGGCCCGGGGCCCCAAGGTGGTGGGAGCCTCACTGGGATTTTTGGTTCCTTGTGGAAAGCTGGGAACTGAACCCATTTCAACTTTCCCAGGCCTGGCCCAGCCCTTGCCCAAATCCTGTCTCTTAGTCACCCTCAGGAGCAAACCTCCACTGCGCCACAAGCCCAGGGACGCACAGGGAGACACAGGCCCAAAGTGGGGTGGGGGAGACCAGCACAGGCATGAAGAATAGGAACCGCACAATGGGAAAAGACGGGTTGCCCAGGAGTCCTGGGTTCCAGGAGGCACTTAGAAAGCCCCTCTCAGGGGTCCCCGTATCTCCCTTCATGAAGATAAAGCCGTCTCAGACACGCAATCTGGGGACGGGTGTCCAAAGCTGTGCAGCCTGTGGTGGGGAGCTGCTGGAGGTGGTGCCTCCGCTCTGCCCGATGACAGAGGAGACAGAGCCCATGGCCTAATCCCGGTCTCCTCGACCCCATATGGGGAAGAACCTCCTTGAGGTTCCTCAGGAAACTCAGCAGGTCTTAAGCGGGTGGGTCCTTACAGGCCAAGGGCTGGGGCAGGGGGAGGCAGAGACACCAAGTGGGCCCGGGAGCTCTTGGTGCATCTCAGTTCCCTTTGTCTTCAGGATTCGACCTGGATGTCGCATCATCCGAGAGCCTTTCCTGAAGGACCTAGCTAATGTGGCACCCCTCTGATTGCCTCTTCCCACCCCCAGTTTTATATTCCTTCCTAATCTGCGTCACCGTTGGAGGTTGAGTTCCAGGTTTTCCTCGCTGCTGTCTCCTTCCTCCCTGCCTGCAATGCAGGATGGGGTTTTGTTCACTTGCACACTTTTGTGCCTGGCACATTGCCCCGCTGTAGTCGGTGCTCAATAGGTAACCAGTGACTGCACGGAGAGAGGAAGGACGGGCTCTGAAGCTTGCCTCTCCCCAGGAACAACTCCTGCTTATTCTTGATCTCTGACTATCAGGCTGTCCTGGGGAGCCCCACCCTTGTTATGGGACAGAAAACAGGGTCGACCACACCCCGGACCCCAGGTCACTGCCTCTGGCAACCTCTTCTGCTTTTATTTCTATTTTAAAAACCTAAGGCAGTGTTCTTGAGGTTTGAGTACACCCAGTAGGTTCGACACGGCTTTGGTGGAAGATTCCATGAGTACGTCACCATTCCATGGAAGCCCAGAATGTTCTCAGCCTCCAGACGTGCTGTTCTGCCGCTTCATCCGCAGCCCACTGCCGGTCAGATCACCCCTTGCGGTGAGTTTTGGAGGCTCTAGGACTTCATAGTCTTGAGATTCTACGGCTTGTCATCTTCTGGTGTCCAGCCTCTTGCTCAGCATGCTTTCTGAGATTCATCTACGTTGTGTGTGTCGGTAATCCATAATCTGTTCTTTGTTTTGTTTTGTGTTTTTGGAGATGGGGTCTCACTTTTGTTGCCCAAGCTGGAGTGCAGTGGCGTGATCTCGGCTCACTGCAACCTCCACCTCCCGGGTTCAAGCGATTCTCCTGCCTCATCCTCCTGAGTAGCTGGGACTACAGGCGCGCGCCACCACACCCAGCTAATTTTTGTATTTTTAGTAGAGACGGGGTTTCATCATGTTGGCCAAGCTGGTCTTGAACTCCTGACCTCATGGGATCCGCCCGCCTCGGCCTCCCAAAGTGCTGGGATTACAGGCGTGAGCCACTGTACCCGGCCTAATCTGTTCTTTTCTGTTGCCGAGTAGAATTCCTTGTGTAAATACACTGCAGTTTAATTGTTCGTTTGGATAAACAATGTTATAAGGACATTTGGGTTGCTTCCAATTTGGGGTTCCTGTGAACAAGGCTGTTGTGAGCATTCACGGACGTGTCCTTGCATGGATGTATGTGCTCATTTCTCACGGGAAAAATGCCTTGGAGTGGAGTAGTTGATTCACAGCTGTGCGAGTGCCCTGGGGCTGCCGTAACAAATTCCACCCACTGGGTGCTTTAAGCTACAGCAGAGTGCTGGGTCATGGTGCTGGAGGCCTGAAGGCCACAGTCACAGTTTCGGTAGGGCTGTGCCTTCTGAGGCTGAGAGGCAGCCGCAGCTCCAGGCCTCTCTCCAGCCTCTGGGGTTTGCCAGCAGCCTTGGTGTTCCTGGGCTTGCAGAAGCACCACCTTGATCTGCGCCTTCACCTTCACGTGCCCCCTTCTCCCCGTTTGCCTGTGTCCAAATGTCCCCCTTTTAGAAGAACTCCACCCCGCCATGCTCCAGCATGACCTTATCTTAACTAGTAACATTGGCAATGTCCCCATTTCCAAATCAGATCATGTTCTGAGGGGCAGGAGGTTAGGACTCCAACACATGAGTTTCGGTGGGACACAATTCGACTCTCAACTCTGGGTAGGTGGATTTGACCTTGATGGAACGCTGACAGCCGGGGCCATGAGTGGCCTTTCTTGGTTTTGAGGCTCCGCATGTCTGAGCGTGCCAGCCTTTCCTCCTCCTGTTGCCATCTGTGGAGTTCCTGACCACCTCCCCCAGGTCCCCTCTCCACAGGCCCCAGGAACTTTGGAGCCTGGCTCACTAAATTTTCCACCCGAGTCCAGACACCACTGCAGATGACTTTGAAGCCCAAGAGGGTGGTACATGCGTCATCCTAGACCCAGGCGCCTCAGCTTTCTTCAAATATGGACTCATCGTTACCCAAGCAAACATCCTCATGGCCGTGGCCAGATCTGGGCATTCCCCAGGACTTTTCATCTCTCAAATCTTCATCCCCACTGTCTGCTCCGCACCTTCCCAACCATCCCCTCTGACACCTCCCCTCTGACACCGTCTCCATCACTTGATTAAGAGGTCAACTCCCGCACGCCCCAGGCTCTGACTGGCTCCCCCAACCGGCAGATCCAGGAACCGCTGGAGCCAAGGCTCAAGAGACTCTGTCAGTCGTTTCTCTCTTTCCTTTTCTCTCTGTCTTCCTCCCTTCTCTCCATCTCAGTTTGGATTGGCTTTTGTGTCAGTCCATTTTTGCATCATATAAAGAAATTCCTGAGACTGGATAATTTATGAAGAAAAGAGGTTTAATTGGCTCACAATTCTGCAGACTGTACAGGAAGCACGGTATGGGTATCTGCCTCTGGTGAGGGCCCAGGAAGCTTCCAATCATGACAGAAGGTGGAAGGCAGCAGGTGCATCACATGGCAAGAGCCGGAGCCAGAGGGAAGGGGGAGGCACCACACTCTTAAACAACCAGATCTTGCAGGAAAATACTGAGGGAGCGCTCACTCATCACCAAGGGGATGGCGCTAAACCATTCATGAGAGATCCACGCCCATGAGCCTGTCACCTCCCTCCAGGCTCCACCTCCCACACTGGGGATCACATTTCAATGTGAGATTTGCAGAGAAAAAACATCCAAAACATATCAGCTTTGTTCTTAAACAGGTGTCTCCACCTGGCTGTCATGGTGAGTACTGGACGTTTCTTGTCCAGATTCTTGTGGCTTGTGGTCTAGAAGGAAGAAAGTCCTCCTTGCACAGTCCAAATATTAAATCTCGTTGAAGGACTGTGGTGGGATGTGCTCGACAGACACACATTGGACTCCCCATAGGGGACGGTGTGGCTCGAGCAGCCCACCTGAGCCGGCGAGGGGCTGAGCCCCACGACTGCAGGGCCCTCTGCAGTGAGGCTGTTCGGACTCTGCCATTTCGACCCAGTGGACATTTTCACTCTGAGAGTTCTTGACTCCAAGTTCATGACCCATCACGCTAATCAGAATTAAAACAACTGTTGACATTTGTCAAGGAAGCATTTTCTGAAGCAAATTCCATGAACCCAGTTTAGTTCTTGGGTCAATTTTCTACACAGAGCAGTTAACCAAATTGTTTCCATTTTTATTTTTCGGTGATAACTTGACTCATCCATTTTTTGTGGGCTTTTTGTTGTTTTTCCTTACTGGAGTCTAATTTCAAAAAGTGAATTTTCTGCTCTAATGAGTTTTCTTTTTGTGGCCATTACTTTTTTTTTTTTTTTTTGAGACGGAGTCTTGCTCTGTCACCGAGGCTGGAGTGCAGTGGCGCAATCTCGGCTCACTGCAAGCTCCGCCTCCCGGGTTCATGCCATTCTCCTGCCTCTACAAAGCCAAATTTCTTGAATAATTTGCACATCTCTAAATTAAGAAAAAAATTCTTCTTCTTCTGTCAATATGAATTTTAAATTTAACATCTGTATTTCTACATACTGTCAGTTGCATTTTCCGCTGATAATTTCTAATTTCCCCAGTTCAATTTTTATGGTTTTCAATGTTAACAATGACTGACTGTTCATTCAATTTTTAATCTATAACAACTTTTGCTGTATGCTTCAGTGTTATAGCTTTTTAAATCTACAATAACTTTTGCTTCAGTTTTTGTTGGCTTTATTTTGTGTTACGTCTGCTGTAATATTAATTTTGAATTGAAAAAACTGTGTTTATACTTCTTAGGTAATCCTGAGCCACTACTCTTGATAATTGCTCTTGTCCACAGCTGGTCCACTTTATGGCTCTTCAGGCTCTTTCTTAAGTGTATAACAGCTCTACGAACTCTCAGTAACCATCTGCTCTGTGGCAAATGGGCAAAGTATCTGCCACGGAGTTGAAACATCTCCAGGTAAATGTGGCAAGGTCAAAGGAACTTTGATTCACCCAGAGCCACGTCCAGCAGATAGGGCAGTGGCCATTCCCTAGGAGAAGCTGGGTACTTCTCCTACAACAAGGGCGAAGGAAAATCCTGCTTGGACCTAAGAAGGCTTTGCAAGTTCTTGCCTATCCACTTCTTAAGATCTCTCCTTCCCCGAGTCTTTATCCTGCCTGTTGCCCATAGCACACCTCCCTATCCCATGTCCTGCTCTGGGATATGAACCTCAGTTAGCCCCCTCCCCAGGGTACTTATGCAGGGGCTTGGCAAATTACCAATGGAGGACCAGCCCAACACTCCCTTCTCTACTAGTACCCAACACCCACCTCCCCTCCCAAATCCAATGCTCTTCTTCCCTCCCATACCTAGCACTCCCTCCCACCTGTGTTAGTCCATTCTCCTGCTATTAAGGAATACTTGAGACTGGGTAATTTATAAGGAAAGAGGTTTCATTGGCTTAGGGTTCTGCAGGCTGCACAGGAAGCATGGCGGCATATGTTCAGCTTCAATCATGGCGGAAGGTGAAGGGGAAGCTGGCACTTCACATGGCCAGAGCGGGAAGAAGGGAGAGAGGGGAGGTACCACACACTTTTAAACAGCCAGATCTTGTGAGGACTCACTCACTGTCATGACAACAGCACCCAGGGGGAACTCCACCCCCATGATCCAATCACCTCCCACCAGGCCCCACCTCCAACACTGGGGATTACAATTCTACATGAGGTTTGGGCAGAGACATAGATCCAAACCGTATCACCAACCATACCCAACGCTCCCTTCTCTGCTAGTACCCCACGCTTCCCTTTTTAACCCATGCTTCAGACTGCCGCCCATTGCCGGAGAAAATGCAAACGCAATTGGCTGGGCCCCCAGGGAGCAGGGAACGCAATCCCGGCTGCAGCCCTGGGCTGCACAGGACGCCCTGTCTGCGCCTCTGGGTGCTCCACAGCGACTCAGTTTCCTTCTCTGTGCGCCCCACCTGCCCCTCACTCTCAGCTGATGCCCTGGCTCCCTGCTTCTCTGAGCAGACAGGGACCGTCCCCTACATCCCTTCTTGCCTTCCTGCAATCCTCGACAGCTGTACTTGCATCCAGCTTTATCTTCTCCCCTGGTGCCCCAATGCCCTGCATATGGTTTATTAAGAACCGTTCTCCAGTGATGATCTCTCCCTCTTCGTTGTCTTCAGTCTTCTCTGTGCAAGGGGCACAGCACCCCTAAGGCGCCCTTGAATCCTGTTATCCGGGGACATCTCAGGCTCTCTCCAAAGCCCTGAGATCCATTGTCCTCCCTCCTCCCTGTGCCATGTGACTGCTGTCGTCTTGCAGTCTCTTGGGCCTGCCACCTGCAGGGATCCTTGTCTTCCTGAGCCACCCCTTCCCTACCAGCATGGTGGCTTTTCTGCCTCTGCTCTCAGCCCTCTGCTTTCCAGCCAGAGCCCCCCTTTCCCATTGCCAGCTTAGACCCAAGCTTTTCTCCTGAGGTAGGGCCCTTCCTTGCCCAGGAAGGAGCCCAATTCCAGTTTCTTCTCTTTGTCTTGGAGTCCCGTGGCCTCCTCGGTCTTACCTGCTCCTGCCTGGGGCTGATTCTCGCATTAGGCTGCAGGTTCATGAGGGGTGAAATGGAGCAGTGTGGGATGTTTCTTGACCTTGGGAAAGTTGGGGAGGCAGAAAGGAGTGGGTCCATCTGTTCCAGCTGGCTGGGAAATCTGCTGTTTGAATATGACCTGGTATATTCTAGACACGGAGACATCAGATGGCCAGAGCTCCAGGACTACTCCACAGACACTCCTGTGCTGGCGGATGGCAGAAAGCCAGGGCTGGGCAGATCTGTGCTGCCTCCTTGGGCCCAGTGTCCACTCCTCTGGAGAAGCGCTTGGGCTTCAGTGTCAAGGGCACAGATCCACACAGCAGCCCTGCAGCTCACCAGTTCTGAGACCAGGCGCCATGCCCTTCCCCTCTGCACGGGGTGATAACAGGCTGACCCTGTGACAGCTGGGTGATATGGTGCTGAGGATTGTTTCACATAGAAGCTGGCAGGCTCCCTCCCAGTGCGTTACCGTGGAATCACTTATGTTTCCTGGGCCCCTGTGTGTTTTCTTCCTCCTGAGCACAGCATGCTATGGTGCGTGTCTGTGCTGTCAGAGTCACCGCCTGAAGTTAATGATGGTGGCCACAAAGTGTCACAGCTGTCCTTGACTTCCCTTGCCCTCACCCAAAGCAGCTCTGGCCCCAGCCGTGCCCTGGCCTTGGCTGGGATGACCCCTGTCTTGCCTTCCCTCCAATCTCTGCCTGGGAACTCTCTGCCCCACCCTTGCCCCCAAGTGGCCTTTCTGAGGTAACGCCATCAGACCTCTTCTTCCTCCTCCTCTCATTTTTCTTGGGATCACAGCAGAATCCACCCATCTGTCCTTGGAAGCCTTGCTTGACACTGAGGCTGTTTGTTTGGATGACCTCCCAGCATCCATCTCTCTGACCTCGGCCACCTGCTCCTGGTTCCCTGGGAGGTGGGTCTGATTTTCCCTCTTCTGTCATGGCCAGGATCAAATGCCCACTGTGGGCTCAGTGCTGGTGGCAGAGAGCCGAAGCCCCTGAGTTCCTACTCTCAAGGCATAAATGATCTAGAAAACAAGGATGGGGGTCATTTCAACAGAGGGGACAGAGATTTCCAAAGGTACAGTCATGAAACTGGACTGGAAATGCCATGGGGGGCTTCCCAAGAGAGGTGGTGCCCCCACTGAATTTAGAGGAAGGGCAAAGTGCGCCAAATCGAACCACGGGGAGAAGGGGCTGAGGCCACAGGAACGGAGGTGCCAGCAAAGGCCCAAGCACTTGCAGCACGGATATGCACAGATCAGGGTGAGCTGGATGGGCACCTGCGTGGGGATGAGAGGAGGGGAGAGGGCACTGCCCCAAGCCTTGGGCCAGGAGCACCAGGCATCCCAGCTTTGACGTGGCTCCTCTCCAAAAAAATCATCAGCTACCAGATAAGGCAGAGGATGTGTGTGGGTGGCTGCACGGATGACTTCACACAGGCGGTTTGATGCTGCTGCTGACTGGATCATGTTCCTGCTGCTACTTTCTGGAGTGGAACTCGAGGGAGAAGTTCTTTAAACAACCTGTTTCTGAGGTTCAAAAAGAGGCTCCGACACTCGGCCACTGTCTCCAGACAGAACCTCTCCTCCTTTCCCTCCAGGTTCCTGGAAGACGGCCCCCTCTCCTCCAAGCACATCTGTCTCTTGGACTCTGAATTCCACCCCTTTGCCCCTGCAGACCCTGGGCACCCCTGCCTGGCACAGCTGAAGGACCACTCCCTCCCTGGGGACTCCCACCAAGCCCGGGCGGTGGCTTCACCAGCCAACATGGAAGGGGCCCAGGGCGGACTGTCCTTGTTTGCAGATGAAGAAACAGAGCCTTGGTGTGGAAGGCCAGAGTCCAGCCACAGATGCAGCTGTGGCCCCCCTCCACCCCCCATCTTGAGAGACACCTTCCTTACACAATGCTGGGTGACCCAGGAACCCACATATTCAAGACAGAGGCCCCATTTATGGCAGCCGATGGCCCTGGGCAGGGGTGGGCTGGTGTCTGCTGGATACAGACTGTAGGGTGTGCTGGTTGTCAATTCTGGAATGTCCTGGAGAGCCGTGACTGGGAGGTGACAGCATCACCCACCCCGCTAGACACTTGTTCCCTTATGGGAAAGTCACAGCCCCTCTCGGGCGGCCTTCTGAGCTTTAAGGCCTTCCTGCAGGCAGCTGTGTCCTCTGCCAGGCCTCCCCCGAGGTCCCCTCAGTGCTCTCCCATCTCAAGGCCGCACACACGTTTCTGGAGGCCTGGGCTGTCCTTCCTGGAGCTGCTGGAAGGAAGCACTGACTGCTCACCGTGTTCCGCACTGTTTGATTCCCCCTTGGCCAGGGTTCATGACTTACAGCATGTGCCGGATACTGTGGTCAGTGCAGGGTGCGTCATCAGCTTGCAGAGCATGTCCTCGCCGGGATCTGAGGACCTGCGGGGCCCCCTGAGCCGATCCCATCACCTTACTGGAGCTGAAGTACTTTTTCTGATTGAATCGTCATCTCCAGAGGAGCCAGGGCCAAGTCTCAAGGTGGCAGAGGCAAAGGACTGGCCCTTCCCACAGATGCATCCGCCGAGTGACGTGCCAGAAAAGCCACCACCTCTGAGAAGGGGCAGCTCCCCCAGACTGAGCCTGGGGTTCCTGCCACAGGGGAGGAGTCCGGCCGGGCAGAACCCCCAGGGTTAGTCCTGAAGGGAATCAAGGATGGGGAGGAGGGACTGGTGGGGTTGGGGGGACAGCGAGAGTGTGGCTTGGTGGGGAACGGAGAAACGATCTGTGGAGATCTCTGCAGCATGGGTGCCCTCTGTTATGAGTCCAACTTGGCCTGAACTCTGATTGCTACTGTTTGGGGGAACAATGGAGCTTTGTGTGGGCCATGATGGTAGCAACACTTCCCAGGACCCAGGGCAAAGCCAGGAGCTCCCTGCTCTTCCCATGGGGGGCCTGCCCTGGACGGGCAGTGTGGGCATCCTGCGAGGAGCCCAGCTGCCCTGGATGGTTGTGAAGGTGCCTGAGGGCCGGGGGAAGCCGTAGGAGGGAGGCCAAGGCCCAACATTGGGCGGGCAGATGTGGGGTGGGTAGAGAAAGGCCCTGGATACAGGAAGCAGAGGCCGTTGCTTGGTCTGAGGCGGGACAGGAAGGGAAGGGAAGAGAAGGAGCTTTCACCCCTTAGGCCAGGTTCCGTGTTTTCATGTTCGCTGCAGCAGGCCAGAGCACCCCTGAGCGGACAGGGCTGGGGCCTCAGGCTAGGTGGGGCCAGCAAGGCTGGACATCATGCTTTTGCTATGGTGCCATTTATGTGACTTTTTCATTAGCCTCATTTAGCCAACCAGGAGTAAAAGAGAAATCAGATGGCTGGATGCTCTCTGGGCTGGGTCCTGGCAGGAGGGATGTGGTGAGAGGTCAAGGGCCCAAGGGATTTAGGGTTCAGGTCAGTGTGCTGGCCAATGATCAGATGGGGCCCAGGTCAGCGTGCCGGTGAATGATCAGATGAGGTCCAGGCTAGTAGCCAGGGCTGGGATCCCAGGAGGGCAGGCACAGAACCGTGGGCAGAAGCTTGGCGTTGCTCTTAAGAGGGACCTGGGCTGGTTGGCATCTAGTACAGCGGTCAGGACAAGGAAACAACCCACTCAAGGGTTTAGAACAGGAAATGCAGCGTAGTATCTATCTGGCGATGAGAAAAATACCACAAAGGGGAAGAAAAGGACCAGGACAAGCCTATGAAGCTCTCTGGTCCAGAGTCCATCAGCTCAGCCACCTCGGGCACCAGCTGGTGGTGACCAGCCACGGGGCCTCAGATGTCCCTGAGATGACGAGTCCCACATGGCCTGGACCCCATGCTGGCAGCGTGGATGGCAGACACCCCTGAGTGCACTGACTCCACATCTCGCCAGCCAGATCCGGGGCTTGCTGTGAGACAGCTCTGGAGATCCAAGGCCCCCTTGGGCCTCTCCACTCCCCAGGACAGGGCTGACCTTTTCTCAGTGTCTGGCCTCACGCACCTCTTTACCTAGCATAAAAGCTTAAGCCAGTCACCAGTTGCATCGTATCCACATTAGTGGGATGGCAGGGCTCCTGAACGCATGGCTTTAGTAGATTAGATATCCTCGTTGGTCAGTGGCGCTGGTCACCAAGGGACCTTCAGAAACCGGGGAGAAGCCATGGGAGTGCAGAGAGCCCGTGCGTGGTCCTGGCGTCGGTGGGCACAGAGGCAGGCCCTGGGAAAGTTGCCTGGACTCCTGCAGAAGGTTCTGATCGTGCCCGGTCATATGGCCCTGAAGCCGGCCCTCTTGGTGTCTTCAGTTCAATGTGACAAGTTGTTTAATGTGGCAAATGGAGGCCTTATCACCTCTAAGGGATGTTGGGTGCAGCATCTCTGTCTGCTTATCATTTGTCACATTGCTGCTAGGATATGCAATCTCTCTTTGTGGGGGTAGCCCGAGTTTTGCTGCTAATATGAACGCTGCATGACACATGTGCATCTCCGTTTCATCATGAAGCGCTTCCTCAGAGGCGGTATCGGTGGTCCTCCCAGGCCTCAGGCAAGACACGTCTCATGCACTAGGTGCCTCGAGAATGCAAACATGCACGTCTCAGTCCCCCCACGAGAATGCAAACATGCACGTCTCAGTACCCCCATGAGAATGCAAACATGCACATGTCTCAGTCCCCCCACGAGAATGTAAACATGCACACGTCTCAGTTCTCTCTCAAGAATGTAAACATAAGTGCATCCCAGTCCTCCCTTGAAAATGCAAACATGCACGCATCCCAGTTCATCCCTCGAGAACGCAAACATGCACGCATCCCAGTTCCTCCCTCGAGAACGCAAACATGCACGCATCCCAGTTCCTCCTTCGAGAATGTAAACATGCATGCGTCCCAGTTCTCTCTCAAGACTGCAAACATAAATGCATCCCAGTTCCTCCTTGAGAATGCAAACATGCACATGTCCCAGTCTCCCCTCAAGAATGTAAACATGCACGTATCCCAGTCCCCCCTTGAGAATGCAAACATGCACGTGTCCCACTCCTCCCTCGAGAATGTAAACATGCACGCGTCCCAGTCCCCCCTTGAGAATGCAAACATGCATACGTCCCAGTCCCCCCTTGAGAATGCAAACATGCACGCGTCCCAGTCCCCCCTTGAGAATGCAAACATGCATGTGTCCCAGTCCCCTCTTGAGAATGCAAACATGCATACGTCCCAGTCCCCTCTTGAGAATGCAAGCATGCACGCGTCCCAGTCCCCCCTTGAGAATGCAAGCATGCACGCGTCCCAGTCCCCCCTTGAGGATGCAAACATGCACACGTCTCAGTCCTCCCTCTGTGTGCTCCCTGCACCCTCTCTGGTTGTTATTGTGTGATCCAAATCAGGGGTTGGCAGAGGATCACCTGGGGCTGAATCTGGCTGACTTTTTAAAACAAAGTTTTATTGGCACACAGTCCTCCCACCATTTGTATGTTGTCTGTGAGTGCTTTCCCACTGTCCTGGCATCAGTGAGGTGAGTTGTCTGACCGAGGCTGTGTTGCCCAGAAAGCCTAAAGTGTTTCCTGTCTGCCTCTTCACAGAAAATAAATGTCTCCCATGATCCAGATAATGGAAAGGAAGAAGTAGTTTTGATTTGGGAGCGCAGCCCCCAATTGGCACCCCTTTGGGGAGCAGTAAATACTCAGCTCTTTGGATGTTGCCATGGTGGGGGTTATTTGTCTGTGTTGTAAGGAAAGGCAGTGTTCAGATAGCACAAAACCAACCATTAGCACACGAATGTATTACAGTGCAAGGTTTACCTCACACCATTCCAGAGCTGTTATTTTCTGGAGGGCCATGAGGCACTCCAGATTTATGTGGATTCTACTGTCTTCCTGATTTTATAGATGACAAAGCTGAGATTCAGAAAGGTGGTGGGGTTTGCTCATGGTAGCTTCCAGTCTAAGACTTGATTTAAAGCCAGGACTGTTGGCCACAACCAGCGCCTCCCATGCCAGGAGGGAGGCCAGCTGCAGTGGACACAACTGTGCAGTGGACATGATTGTGTAGCAGACACACCTGCGCCCGCCACGCACCTGAGCTGACCCCTGATATGGCTCCTTGAAAGCCTTCTGCCTGCCAGGCTGAGCCGCAGCCTGTGCCTGTGATTCTGCCTCCCGTCAGCCTGTGTGTGCATGGATTACGGCATTGGGTCCACGTCACGGAGCTGCACACAGACATGCGGGCTGCATGCACTTGTGGCTTCAGCTCCTGTGTGTGGAGATGTACGCCCTGATAGTGCTCTCATGCTGAATTTTAAATTAGTTCAAAAAAATTTTTTATTATAACTGAAAGTGGAAAATATACCTCTGGAATGATATTAGCTAAACCTTGCACAGTAATAAATCTGTGTGCTAATGGTTTGTTTTTGTGCTGTGTGGTTGTTATGGTGACAGGCTGCATTAACTAATACGTAAGTTTGTTTTGAGAATTTTAACACTGGTTTCCTAAATGTTCTCTTTCTGCTGCGATCTTAGGCCTTTACAGTTCTCATTGGTGAGGATCAGCTTGGATTTCAGGGCCCTTCATGGTCTGAAAATGGCCAGAGCCCCCTCAACAAACCCTGACTGCACGTCTGAGAGAGGTGCCTTGTGTAAACAAGTGTAAGAGTAATGGCACTTCAGAGGCACTACAGGGGAAAAATAACCAGCAAGACTCTCTCAGCATTTGTGGAACACGTTTTCACGCAGGAGCTGAGTTGCGATGGCCAGCAGGGAAGGCAGCCATCTCTTCCCGGTGGCCAGACAAGGGCTCCCATGGATGGGGGCATTGGTCCCAATGGGGAGCAAACCTAAATGGGCCTTCCACAGTCACCATCAACTGCTCAGGCAGGGCCAGAAAGACGGAAGAACTGCTGGGACACTGGGGCAAGGTGGCAGGTGTCCAGGCCGGGCGGGCAGCCTCTTGCCTGAGAGAGGGAGATAACAGTGAGGTCAGACGAGAAGGCCTGTGCTCCAGGTTTAGCCTAGGAGTCTCCAAATGGAGCACCGCCTCACAGCGAGGCAGCGTGGGGAGAAGGATGGGAAATGGGAGTGAGTCAGAGGCCTGTGCATTCGTGCCTGGCTGTTTAAAATGCTCTGGGCCTCCACATGCCAGCCTGAAACATGGAGGAAGCATGTGGGAATGTGGAAACAAGTGAACGATTAATACTGAATTCCAGGAACGGCTGTGCCAGGAAGGAAGCCAACCTGGGAAGGGGCAGCAGGGAGAGGTGACTCTTTAAAAAAATTGGCTAAGGGCCAGTCGTGGTGGCTCACGTCTATAATCCCAGCCCTTTGGGACACCGAAGCAGGTGGATCACAAGGTCAGGAGTTTGAGACCAGCCTGGCCAATATGGTGAAAGCCCGTCTCTACTAAAAACAGGTGTGGTGTCGGGCACCTGTAATCCCAGCTACTTGGGAGGCTGAGACAGGAGAATCTCTTGAACCCGGGAGGCGGAGCTTACAGTGAGCCGAGATCGCGTCACTGCACTCCAGCCTGGCCACAGAGTGAGACTCGGTCTCAAAAAACAAAAAAAGTTGGCCAGGGAAAGCCTATGAGAAGGGGAGGTCAGGCCAAGCCTGAGTGGAGCGTGCAGGACCGTGGACGGGGTGGGGAGTGTGGGAGAGGCTGTGTTCAAAGGGCTCCCTCAGGGACACAGGTTCGGAGAGGCACTCGCAAAGCAGGTGCCGTCAGTGCCTGGGAAGGATGCTCTGCGTGTGCCGGCGGCAGATCTGACGCCCTCCTCCTGGGAATGGCAGGGCTCCTCCAGCAGCTGGAGGCACCTGTCACCCGGGCCTGTGGGGATGACATGTTGGCCTCAGCAGGGGCTCTGGGCAGCCCGGCCTTCCCGTGAGATAGGCCCGAGCATGCAGCAGTGACGGCGGCCCCGGGCCCTGGACTGCCTGGAGACAATGTGACAAGGCCAGGCCCAGCAGTTTTAAGAATTCAGAGCCCTTCACATTCATTCAGAAAGTTGTTGACAATTGTTTGCAATTTTCTCTTAACATTTCTCTGCCTCCATCTCCTTAGCTGGAAAA
>NW_026652276.1:2071163-2077653 GCF_009828535.3 Hylobates moloch
TTTTGGAGTTTTGAGTGGTGTGTGTGTGACTACGTCTGTGTGTTTGGGACAGAATTTGCCCTGGTTTTCAGGGTCATTTCCAGAAGTGACATTCGTGGATGTCTGTCATCACTCTAGACAAGGGCGCTGATAACAACAGGACAGAAACACGTGGCCACACTGGAGTACCTTTTCCTACGAGCACTGCCGAGAACCAAGATGCGAAAGCAAAGGGTTCCCCACGCACTACACTTCCGCATGTGACTGGGAAGCCGAGCCCTGAAGACCCTCCCTGGAAGCCCACTCCTTCCGCTCCACACACAAAGTAAACACATCCGCTCACCCGCTCTCCTGAAGCAGATCAGACACAGCCCAAAGGGAGGAGCAGAGCTTTTCACGGCAGCAACATTTGGAAGTTGCCACTAGGATTAAAAAAAAAAAGAGTGCAAGGAAACAAAACATGGAAAATAACAAGGGCCCCTGACTGTCCTCGAACACGGGACACTTTAGGGTTGGGGCAGCTACGGATTCCCGTGTGCGTGCCGTGATGGGACAGACCTGCAGCCATCATCCGTGAAGGCGTGTCATACAGGAACTTGCTGTTGGTGTCCTCGTGAAAGGAGGTACAAAGGCATAACACAAAAGGCGAAGCGTTCGCATTCACTCTGCTCTCCTGAGCTCATCCTCTCTGGCCCCTTAATTTTATCAAAGGCCAGGCTCAGCGCAGACCAAAGTACGTTGCTCATTGGTCAGCAGAGCCACATGCAGCTCTGTCTAGCTCAGTATTTCTCCCTGTGGAAAAACGAGGCTGAGGAGCACGTGGACTGTCCCAGGTGGGGCAGGAGGACGATTGTTCCTCCTTGCGGGCAGTGCCCATGAACCCCCTCCCTAAACCGGGCGTGTTCTAGTTGCAGGGTGGTGTAGGGATGAAAGCCAAGATTAGACCACTGGAACAGAAGGGATTGAACGCTTGGAACCCAAGGCAGCACAGGGCAGGGAGAAGGTGCCTGTGCTGTGACACGGAATTTCCTCTCTGCTTAAGGAGAATGTCCATTAACAGTTCACTTCTGACCAGATTGTGGTGTCACTGCCAGCAGATCTGAGAAAAGCCTCTGCGTTTCCAAATTCTACAGCCATTTCACTTTTTCCTAACATCAGAAATTCCTTGATTCCTGTTCAAAGTGGTGATGGATGCCAACTCCACTTAGCTGAAGGCTCTGAGCAGACTCCTCTGGCCCTATTGACAACCTCACGACCATTTCCCCTCGAGGTTCCTACATGGACCCCCACAGAGATAAGCCCTGCTCTCTGCTCAGAGGCCCTCAGAAGAGCTCCAAGGGGGCCTCTCGGGCTCAGAGGGGAGCTGAGAGAAGCAGCCCCCATCCTGGCCAAGCTGGAACTGTGCTTTCGTTCCTTCTGAGTCCAGCTCAGCTCCTGGGACTTGGGGAGCTGAGGAAGTGCAGACCCACCCTCTGCTGAGAAGCTCCTGTCTTTGTTGACAAGAGGGAGGGTCATGAGGGGACTGGCTAGAGTCCTTCTCCTAAATGACGTTGAGCTGAGGGTGTCTTCCTGGGACACAGACTGAGCCTACAGTCGCCCTTTTAGCACCTGAAGGGAGCTTCTATCGTGAACCCACTAATTGCCGGACTTTGGAATTTGTTTTGCATTTGCACAAGGCTTTATGGGGTCTTTCTAGGTGTGTGGTTCCCTGGATGGTTGCAGCTCCCTGAGATATCAGTAAGAGGGTCCCACCTGGGAGCCCTACAAGCATAGGCTGGGAGACCATGAAGCAGGTGGCCTAGCAGGAATCTGCTCCCACTTAGAGCCAGAGCTGGGACCAGGACTGACATTCTGATGACTCCCTGCCCCATGGGCTGGAGGGGTCCGCCTGGCCCCAGGGCCACCCTCAAGTCAACAGCAGGAGTCCTTTAGTGAGAGCACCTCTCAACGGAGCCAAGAGTTCTGATGGGATGGAGAGAAGAGAGAAGAAAGGGAACCAACTGGAAGGGGTGAGAAGCTCGGGAGAGAGGAGGCAGGAGAGCGGCAATCTCATCAGGACTAGGATGGTGCTGCCAGAACGTGGCTCCTCAGGCCCCTCTCCGGGAAGTGTGCACGGCTCACACCCCTGCTGCCCCTGAGGGCAAAGGCACATCTAGATCCCAGCTTGCTTATGTGTGGGCCAGGAACAAGCAGCATCAGCATCACTTAGGAGGCTGTTAGAAATGTAGGCCCTCAGGCCTCACCCCATGGCTCCTGGGTCAGAATTCTCACTTCAACACAGTCCCTGGGGCACGTGAGCATGTTGAAGCCCCACAAACTCTGTTCTAGATGACATGGAAGAGTTAAGGGGCCAGGTGTGGCTGTAATCCCAGCACTTTGGGAGGCCGAGAGCAGGGGGATCCCTTGAGCCCCGGAGTTCAAGACCAGCCTGGGCAATGTAGTGAGACCGTCTCTCTACAAAAAAAAATGAAAAATAATTAGCCAAGCATAGTGGAGTGTGCCTGTAGTCTGAGCTACTCTGGAGACTGAGGCAGGAGGATCACTTGTGCCTGGGAGGTCGAGGCTGCAGTGAGTTGTGGTTGCACCATCACACTCTAGCCTGGACAACAGAGTGAGATTTTGTCTCAAAAAAAAAAAAAAAAAAAAATGTGTGAAGGGCGGATTGTGAAGGAGGCTTTCTCACACCGTGGCTTGGTGCCTTCTCAGACAGCCCCGATTAACACCTGATGAGCTGGGATCTCATTAAAACTCTTAAGTTAAAACATGTTTGCTGTGTCCCCCTGTTTTATGTAGTCACAGGGGACGCTGACTCCGTGGGCTCTGATGTGCACTGAGGGAAAAGTCTCTCGGACGGAAATGGCTTTGGTTGGTTTCCTTGCGGGATCACTGGGCCGGGGCCAAACACAAGACACTGACAAGTCGAGTGCCCCTGCCCCAAACGAAACCATCCGCAGGACAGTAGGGCACGCCAGGCAGCGGCGAGAGATGGCAGGGGCGACTGTCTCGGGGGAGGAAAGGGCTGGAACCTAGTCCCTGCCCAGCCGCTCCCACCACTTGCCATTGGCCAAGTCAGTCACCAAGGCTGGCCCGGACTCTGGGGAGGGAGCAGCGCCCAAACAGGGAGGAGGGAGGTGGCGGGCACCTTTTGAGACTCTACACAGACCCGAGACAGAAACACAGACCCGAGGCAGAAACACAGACCCAAGACAGAAACACAGACACGAGGCTGGAACGCAAGACCCTGGGCTCCAGGACAGAAGGTGGGCCTTGGGTGGGGGAGCAGAGTTGGCTTGAAAGGAAGGAAGATGCTACCATGAATGGGTGCAGAACAGGAAGGGCCCTTAGAGGACGTCCAGGGTCCATGGGCTCCAGGATTCCTGGGAGTCTGTGATGGTGCCTCGGCTGGTTCCCTGGGGTAGCAAGAGGGTTATAGGGTACTTCGTATCCTGGATTATTTACTTCTGTACTTATCTGTTATTCTAACGACAAGACAAGATGATGCTTATTATAAAAATTCAAAGATTCCTTTTCCCTTAAAATGGAAAAATGAAAATCATAAACTTCAAACAGGAAAATTGTAAAAAGGAGCCACGTCAAGGAAGTAACATGGTCAGGAGTTAAATGTCCTTAAAGCTCCTGCCATTGCACGCAGCGTGCACGGGGCAGGCTGGACAGACAGGTGGACTGGCATCAGGGGAAGGGGCTCTTCAGACACATGACAAGGATTGAGTCTATTTTTCAGAAAAGCGTTTTGAGCCAAATGGCTTGGCACACGGAGAAAGAACACAGTTTGAATCTCATGTCTTTAAAACTCAGTAAATTCAGATCCATCAAAGACTTAAATATTAAAAACTAAAATGTGAATGTTCTAGAATCAAATGATGCTGAAAAGGCTTGGAGTTACTGAAGGAGGCCTTTTTTTAGTATGTTCCCAACTCCAGAAATCATACTGAAAAATATTGATAAGTATGACTACATAAAAATGTGAAATAGCTGAAAAAAAAACGCCTACAGCCAGGATGAAAATCAGATTTAAAAACTGGGAAGGTGTTTTTCACACACATGATTGACAAGGTCTTTTATGCAAAGGATATTTACAAATAAATTAGGAAAAAATCCCAGTAGAAAGAAATGGCAAGAGGCTATGCACAGGCATACAAAAAGGAAAGAAAAACAACCAATAATTGCAGAAAAGAACTGCAAGTATAACAATAAGAGTTTTAAACATTAGCTATTGAATTGAGAAATATTAAAGATCAAAGAAATCTGCGCTGGCGAGAGTCTTCTCATGTGCTTAGTAGCGGCTCACGTTAGAACCATCAAAAACACAGCTCAGAAACCAGCACCATAAAGCGTGATGGCTCCAGCTTCTGCCTGAGTCATTATTTGCTGTAAAGGTGATAACTGCACAAGGTTAAACGAGGGATGCACGAAGATGTTCATAGGAAACGATTTATTAAACAAAGGGAAAAAGAGAAACACGACATCTCTAAATGCTCATTAATGGAGATGGGCTACATAAGCTCTGATAAATCTACTGAAAGATCACACACTAATTAAAAGCAATGATGTTCATGTCTGCTTGTTGTGAACTATTTCTATATCATATTGTTGATAGAAGGAAGCTGATTTCAGAATGAAGTGTACATGCGTACAGGGTAAACTTGCATTTAGGTGGACAAGCAACCCTTTCCTCTCTCCCGGAAGTGCCATCGCCCTGGAACGTGCTTGGGAAAGAAAGGGGTGCTCGTGTGTTCTTGCCCAGTTTGTTCATGTGAGCGCTGCACCCAGACCTGCCTGCCCCCTGCCCTACCCTGCTGTGGGTCCAGCATTGGTGGGAATTGGTGGGAAGCACTTCGCTCTCCCAGTTCCAATTTGATAGATGGAGGAACCCCAAGCCAGGGCAGCCGCAGCCATTTCTAGGTGGTTGAGCTTTAGTGGATTTCTACTTTCTATTTTATGGATTGTGTAATTTCTCCCCCATGTGTAACTTCAAAAACAAAGAATAACTTTTCAAAGTTAGGTACAGAGTGGTGTGTGGAGGGCTGAACATTCCTGCACCTGGTAGTGTGTTTGAAGAAGTCCAGGGCATTTATCAAAGCACGGCAGGATTTGAGGAGAGTGCCTAGCTGCTGTGAGCTACCAGCCCTGGGGTCCTGGTGACCCTTCCATTTGCGTCTTGTGCTCTGGCTTTCAAAGTCGCTCTCGTCCATGATTGTCTGGGGGAGCTCTAGAGGCGCCTGGAGGGAAGTGAATGCATACAGGGGCCTCTCTGGGCATTCCTCGGAAAGTCCAGCAGTGCCTCCGGGAGGTGTAGATACTGGACCTGGGTGCTGGCCTGGGGGCCCTGGTCTCAGGGACAACCCAGCCTGGAGGCGGCATGAGGGCAGGACACCTTTCTGAGTCCCTTCCAAGAGCACCTTCCATCCTGCAGCAGTGGGAGCGATTCACCCTGGCTTTATTCTGTTGGCTCTCTCATCCTTTCCCTGCCCCTTAGACAAGGATCAAGGATGGGTCAACGGGATGCAAAGGTAGCTGGACCCACACCTGCCCTTCGCAGCGCCCCTGGGGGGGCATGTCCCTACTCAGGACTGGCGGGAGGATGGGCACCAACCAGGGCTGAACACTGAGTCTACCTCCCTCTGGGACACAGCCTGTCGCTTGCTGGGCAGTGGCCTCACTGCCGCACATGCCCCGCTCTGCCCCGTGTGCCCCTGCTCCGTCCACGTGCCCCATGCTGTCTGACTTTGCTTTGATGTTGTGCAAGTGGTACATGGACGGGTTGTAGCAAAAGTTGGCCGTGGAGTGCGGTCTCTTAGAAGCCCTTGTGTCTGGCTCTCTGCATCCTCAAAGGCCTTTGTCTCCAGATTTGCCCATTTTCACCCTCCCCTCTGAGGGAGTGAGGTCTGATGATCCCTGGTAACTCTCTGTAGGTAGTTTGGACTCAACATCTCTCTGGATCCAGTAAAGAAACCAAAGATAAGAACCACTACGGCGACTTCTCAGAAGTTCCCCAGTGAGCAGATGAGAGAGAAGCCTTCCTAACTGCCCACTCTGCAGGACTGGTTCAAACCCCAGCTCACTGGGCTCTTCTTCCTCGCCTGCTGCTCACTGAGTAGGTGGGACCAGTGAGGGCTCAGAGACCAGAAGCAGGTCCCCTGGGCCGGGGCTTGAGGGAGCTGGGCAATACCGTTAGCTTCTTATCAGCAAGGCTCCCCTTCCCTCATTAGGCAGAAGAGCAGGGTGGTAATAAAATAAAGGACTGCCGAGTGCTCTCGGGAGCTCTGTGCAGGGGGAAGTTGGCTTAAAAGGCAAAAAGGCAACCACGAAGCTCATGGCAAGGTTAACACCACGCGCTGCGAGGGTGGTGCTGCAGCTGGTGGAGCCGCATAATAGGCAACACCTGCTCCGGCTGATCCGGAAGGCTCGGGTGCGTCATGATGTATTTAGCTTTTTAATGTATGTCATGGCATATCTCAGGACCCAAGTTCACTGTGCCAAAGGGAAAAAT
>NW_026652276.1:2077753-2159634 GCF_009828535.3 Hylobates moloch
AAGTGCTGGGATTACAAGCGTGAGCCACCGCGCCCGGCCCCCTCTTTTTTTTTGAGACAGAGTCTTGCTCTGTCACCGGGCCGAAGTGCAGCGGCTCACTGCGACCTCTGCCTCCCAGGTTCAAGCAATTCTCTGCCTCAGCCTCCTGAGTAGCTGGGATTACAGGGGCCCGCCACTGTGCCCGGCTAATTTTTTTTGTATTTTTAGTAGAGATGGGGTTTCACCATCTTGGCCAGGCTGGTATTGAACTCTTGATGTCGTGATCCACCCACCTTGACCTCCCAAAGTGCTAGGATTACAGGCGTGAGCCACCGTGCCCAGCCTCCTCTTGTTCTTAAGCAGAGAGCTCGGAGAGGAGGCCCCGGGTCTGCACAGCGGCTCCACTGAGCTTCCTGTGTCTCACAGAAAGTGTCGATTTACCGAATGCCAGACAAATGCATCACCCATTCCTCTACCTGCTCCTCTTCACGTGTGATGCGATGGTTCAGTCACTTGACCACGCCCTCCAATTTCCCTCGCTGTCCCCTTTTCCTCTTAAAATATGGAAACCCTCGAAATCCTCTTTGGAAAAAGCACAGATCACAGACCGTTCCTGTAGTTTTGTGTTCCCTTTTTCATGGTCACGTCCTTAACCTGGGCAAAATAAACCTCTGAGTGGATTGAGACCTGCCTCAGACATTTTGTGGTTTACACAGTCAACGACAGCATATGAGCAGTTGAAGCTCCTCATTTATTCTGAAAGGGGATTATCCGTGTGAATGTAAGAGGGAGGTCCAGGAGGAGATCCCCGGAGACCTCTTCTCCCTCGCTGAGCGCCCCTGTAGGAGCTGGAGGCCAGGGCGTCCCACGGCGCATCGGCCTCAGGTGCACTGGGCTGGGGGATCTCCGGAGGCCTGGGCCCCACAGACCGGACAGGCGGTGCCTGCTTTCCCCGCGACTCCTCCCTGGTTCAGGAGGCCCAGGCTCTGGGGAGCTTTGGGCAAATGACTGGGGACCGCCGCTTCCATAAAATCCTGCCATGACCTTCCTACAAGGCTGGGTGAGACCTGGTTCTTTCATTTCAAAACCGGGATGGAGCTGAAAGGAGCATCATATCTTGGAGACTCTGAAAACTCAGCCCTTTGTTTTACAGGGAGGGAGACAGGATCGGACTGTGGAGGAGGCGTGCCTGGCACTGGGGACTCGGGCGGCCACAGGTCTGGCTCCTGGCCCAGGCCCTTTGGCTCCATGCTCATCCCTGGGAGGGCCCTCAGCTCCCTCTGAGACAGTGAGGACGCCCAGGGCCGCAGTCCCTCACTCAGACAACCTCAGAAAGCTCCCAGGGGGCCTGAAAAGTGTCTCTCAATACTGGGCTGCAAAGACTGGCCACACACATGGCCCGTTGTCAGAACTGACCATTCACAGGTGGGTGGTGTCCACCACGGTCTGACCGTCTCCAGAGACCCCGCCATCCCCGTCCTCTGCCCGTCAGCACAGTTGTGTCCAACGAGCCTGAGGCTGAGGCCACCGTGGCTTGCCGGCCGCGTGTGCTCGGACAATGATTCTCACCACTGCACCTCAGTGTCCCACGCAGAGGTCTCTGGCCTCCCTGGAGTGAGTGGATGAGCTACAGGGACATTGGAGTTGCTGGCACAGAGCTGGGCCTCAGGGGCCTCTGTGGGTCAGCTGGAGCTGTGCCAGGCATGTCCCTGGGAGCCTCCCTAGGGCTGGCTCTCAGAGGGCAGCACCCGTGTGGTACATACTGGGGGCAGCGGGACCCAGCTGGGGCCATCACACGCAGTGGCAGTGAGGAAGGGGCATGTTCACTCAGACACACCAGTCCATGCCTCAGCCATCCCCAGCACCCGAGGGACTTCGCACACCTGGGATATTTTCAAAACCCACCCCAGAGCCACGTGATTGTCCTTTGCAGCTTCCACACAGGTGCGTGGGCTCCTCGGCAAGCCAGCGCTAACCAGCCGTGAATCTGTCCCTCTCTTGGGAAGCCTGACTCTAGCTTAATTTTTTTTCTATCTTTAGCATCTTCAACTTCTTTTCCCTTTATATGACAAGGCCATCCTTGTCCCCACTCCCTGCTGCACGCAGCGAGCCCTGTGTTCCCTTTGTCCTTTCAGAAGTGCTGGCTGCCGTCTCCCGCACAGCAGTGGCTCCCCGCGGATTGTGGCAAAGGCGTTATTCCAGGGGAATAATACGGAAATGGAGACTCCAAAAACAAGGCACTGGCTCGTCAAGCCTGCGAGACAATCACACTGGTTCCTCCTGAATCTTGTTAAGAATTTGGAGTAACATGGTTTGGCGGCTGCTGGAGCACCGAAGGGTCCTCCCTGGTGGCCGCTGGCAACAGAGGTGGTGAACCAAGGAGAGGTATGCTGTGATGCTAAAGGCGCCAGGATAAGGACGCTACGATGCCAGGATAAGGACGCTATGGCGCCAGGATAATGACACTGCATCGGAACTTAAAACACTGTCAAATTCGGTGAAGACACTGAGTACTCAAGCGAGAACAGCAAGTGCTAGGCCCTAGGGAGGCTAGTGAGAGCGACGCTTCTGTATGTGGGGCCTCCTGGGAGTCAGACTCAGAAGGGAGCACAAGTCAGAGATCAGTCAGGGCTTCATGGAGGAGGTGTCCTCGGAGGGGCCTGTGAGGATAAGAAGGAGCTCATCAGGCAGCAGCAATGGGGGCAGAGGGGCGTCGCAGGTAAAGAATGGAAGATGAGAGAAGATACAGCTGGTTCCACACACATGGTGTCCCCGGAGTCTCAGCAAGTGTGATGATGACACAGGCGTGCAGAGGACAGCAGAGACGGAGCAGCAAGGGTGTGGGGTTTATATCCAGGGGTCTTCTATTTGGTCAGCAGGAGCTGGAACACAGCTTTAAATCTATGGAATCCATTATTTGTCTCCAACACTAAGAGCATTTCGGGCGGGGGAGGATGGAAGGCACAGGGGCTCGGGGTGACGGTTAAAGAGACGTTATCTTTATTTTTTATTTATTTATTTTTTTGAGACAGAGTTTTGCTCTGTTGCCCAGGCTGGAGAGCAGTGGCACGATCTCAGCTCACTGCAAACTCCACCTCCCAAGTTCAAGCAATTCTCATGCCTCAGCCTCCCACGTAGCTGGGATTATAGGCGCCTGCCACCATGCCCAGCTAATTTTTTTTTTTTTGTAGTTTTAGTAGAGACGAGGTTTCACCATGTTGGCCAGGCTGGTTTCAAACTCCTGACCTCAGGTGATCCGCCCACCTCGGCCTCCCAAAGCGCTGGGATTACAGGCGTGAGCCACCACACCTGGCCAGAGAAGTTAACTTTAACACTCATGTGTTTAAAACAAAGACTGGAACCTGAGCCAGCAATAGGCTCATAGCGGCTCTTCCTCATAGCTGTTCGCTATTTATTATGATACTCAATATGTTTAAGCTTCCCGAGATGAGTGTGTGCAACGTGTGTACACATCATTTCACGGCTTCCCCGGGCCTTGGCGTGACCTTTGTTGGTAACAGACTCAGGGCTTGCTTCAGCTCCGAGGCTTCTCCCGCCTGCCTGGCTGTGGCTGGGATTTGTTCCCTTCCCTCTGACGCAGTCTTCGCGGGGGACACTCCTGTACTCCACGCCCAATCTTTCTTGCCCGTCGTCTTTGCCATCGTGGGGCGTTTTCATGTTGCTCTTTGTCCTTCCCCTCTACATCCCACAACGGTGTCTCAGGTTTGTCCTCTCCGTCCCCAGCAGGTTTCTGCAGCACGCACGGGGTCTTGAAGCTGAGTTCAAAGCTTCGCTCAGGTGGAACTTCCCTTCCCTGCTGTCCCCAGCGCCTCGCCCAGCCTGCGTGTTCCTTCCTGCTACTCCTCAGCCAATTCCATTTTCATCCTCGTCTGTCACTTAGTTATCTCGCTCTCCATCTCTTTTCACAGAGTTTCCTGAGTCTTGTTGAGAACACAGAACAGATGCTTTCTAAAAATTGCCTTTTATCCCACGGTGAACAGTGACTCTATACCATTCACATTCATGAATATATAGAGACACAGACGTGTGCACACGAATGGATACAACGAGCTCCCTCTCTGCAGCTCCAGAGCTCTGTGCAGGTTGTAGAATGACTTGCCCTGGAAGAGAAACCATTTTCCCAGGCAGAGCAGGTGGGCTCCCTGGCTCCTCGCACCATCCATCTGGCTGACTGAGGGCCTTCGCTGCAGCTCACCTCCGGACCCCAAAGGCCAGTGTCTGGCCCCCACTAAAAGGACCACCCTAGCCCCAGGCAGAATTTCAGCCCCCACCCCTCAGTCATCTCACGAGGAAGAACGGAACTTACTTCCAGATAACTTGGAAGTTCATCATTATTCTCTTGCCAGAAAGGGTCAGTCACCAAGTACTAGAACCCTGGGTTGCTGGGCCCAAGGGCTTTTCCAGGGCGGCCCTTCCCTTCAGCCAGCTGTGCCTTCCCAGATGAGGTCTCCCCCTGGCCACTCTCACATGCCACCCAGTCCCGAGGTGGGACAGAGGATGGTTCCAGGGTGGCGTAGACATGAACATGTTTTCATGGCCCGGAAAGTGGCAGACGTACAGCAGAGGGGGGGCTGCGGCCAGGGGGTCTCACTCCAAGAATCCAACCCAAAGGGAGAGAGGTGCCAGTGGGGACCTAGTCGCACTCCAGCTCACTGACCACGCCGTGGGAGATAGAAATCCCCGTGGCGGAGCACTGACCCACAGTCCTGGCTCCCAAGGCTCCTCTATGAGTATTTCACTGGGGAGGTGGTGATGGGTGGTGGGCAAAGCGAGGGTCCAGCAAAATAGAAGCACCTCCCCCTTCATGCTTCTTCTCACCAGGTCATTTTCACAGGCAGGGCAAGAGGGAGTGGAATAAATGATTTGGGGTATTTTAGGGCCCGTTAACATATGAACTGGTTGCAGAACCAGTAGCCCAGGCACGAGGAGACTGGCAACAGGGAGAGGGTGTGGTTTTGCTCATTCTTCTCTTAAATGAGTCTGGCTAGAGTTGGGTTCAGGTGGCAGTCGACGGGGCCTGAGATTGAGTCTGGCTAGAACTGGGTTCAGGTGGCAGTCGACTGGGCCTGAGATTGTGTCCGGAACTGGTTTCTTCCCGTGGGTTCCTGGTCTCGCCGACTTCAAGAACGAAGCTGCAGACCCTCTTGGGGAGTGTTACAGCTCTTAAAGGTGGTGCGGACCCAAAAAGTAAGCAGCAGCAAGATTTATGGTCAAGAGGAAAGAACAGATCACCCACAACGTGGAATACGATCCGAGTGGGTTGCTGCTGCAGGCGGGCAGTGGCCAGCTTTTATTCCCTTATTTGTCCCCGCCCATGTCCTGCTGATTTGTCCATTTTACAGAGCACTGATTAGTCCATTTTACAGAGTGCTGATTGGTCCATTTCACAGAATGCTGATTGGTCCATTTTTACAGAATGCTGATTGGTGCATTTACAATCCTTTAGCTAGACAGAGAAGTTCTCCAAGTCCCCGCCTGACCCAGAAGCCCAGATGGCTTCACCTCTCAAGATGTCATCACCAGGATAGAGAAAAATGCAGAAGCAATTGAACAATTTACTCCTCAGATGTATTCAGCTGAAGAGTTTGTCCCTGGATATTTGTACTAAAACATAGTAAAACCAAAAGCCAACACACGATTTAGTTAACAAATGGTTCAATTAAAGAATTCATTGAAGAGTCTGACCTGCAATGGAAGAGCTGTTCAGTGGATCCATTTTCTAAATACTTTCCTGGGCTCGGCTCTTCTGAGCTTAGCTCACTTTGGGGACCGAGGCAGAAGGATGTGACTTTCGTGTTCTAGATGAAGAGGTTGGTGCTCAAGGAGGTAGGTGCTTTCTGGTCTTCTGGCTAGTGAGCATCTGAGCTGAGGCTGAACCCACACCGTCCTGCCTCCAGTGAGTGGGGGTGGGGGCTGGGGTTCGGGTTGATGTATAGGAACAGCGTGCCAGTATGGATTCTAATTCTAGACATAGAGTATATGTTTTGCTTCCTACTCCTCTCAAAGATGAGGGCTTCTCTGCCAACTTCAGTGGTTGGCTTAGTATCCCTAATGGCTGGGATGCTATCGTGATCATTTGGAGACTTCATGAAATCATCCCTCTTTGGCAAAACGTATGAATCATCACTGTGTCTTCCTGGACTTCTGAGGTGTTGGGGAACCTGTGGAGAAGGGGGGCTCATTTTCCTAATGAGAAAAGAGACGAATGAAATGAGGACTTTGATGATCTGAGACAGCACCAGCAAACGCACGGCTCACCATGGAGAGTTAGTACAGAAGTTAACTGTTTACTCAGGAAATTTCAGGAATGAAAAAAGAGAAAATGAGGCCAAGCAGTAGTCAATTCAAAGAAGTCTTCAACATGCCTATTTATTCTCGGCATATTTTCAACTTCTTATTATGTAGAATTTTAAACATATAAAGAACATGTAGAATGCTACAGTGTATTTTCATGTATCTAACACCCAGCTTCAAGTACTGTCCTAAATCAATATACATATTTTTACATCTAAATTCTCTCAGCCTGGCCAATATGGTGAAACCCTGTCTATATTAAAAATACAAAAACTAGCCGGGTGAGGTGGCGGGTGCCTGTAATCCCAGCTACTCAGGAGGCTGAGGCAGAAGAATCATTTGAATCCGAGAGGTGGAGGGTGCAGTGAGCCAAGATTGTGCCATTGCACTCCAGCCTGGACGACACAGAGAGAACCTCTCTCAAAAAATAAATAAGTAAATAAATACATAAATTCCCTCACACTTCCCCTTTCCTCATATTTTTAAAGAAATAAACCTAACACATTATAAAATATCTTTTGTACATGTTTCTGCAGGTATTTTTAAAAGGTAAAGGCTTGTGTTTTTAGGCAAGATAATGGTTATGTCCTTACTATTTCAAAAACCGTTAATATTATCAAATATCATCAGTGTTCAAGTGTTCAATGGCCTCATAAATGTCAATTTGCCTTTCGCACATTTTGTTTGTTTGAGTCAGAATCCAAATAAGGTTGACACAGTGTGATTGATGGATGTTTTTAAAGTCTCTTTCAGTCTGTAGATTTCCCTTTTCTGTAATTATTCTTTGAAATATATCTGCGAAAGGAACATTCCTGCATATTTCATTTTGTGTAGTCATTGCTAGATTTCAAGATAAGGAGAGCAAAGAAAGAAGGCCTGGGTCCAGTGGAACTCTCGGGGTTCTGGATAAATAGGTATCTTACGGCTCTTTTCCAAGTGGGGAGTGCAAAGGAGGATTTGGGACGTGTGCACTCTCTTCTGTCTTTCTTCTTCGTTAAAGCTCACATTTCAGCTCTCTGTGGCTGTCTGTAGAATGAGTTGAAATAAATGCAAGTCCCAACCTTTTGGAGAACCTTTCAGAGAACTTCCAAAGATAAAAATACAAAGACAAAAATATGAACCTCTTCAGAGGACCAGAAAAGTGCTTCAAGAAGCCAAAAACAATAATAAGTAACTGAGTGCCCGCTGTGTGGCAGGAACCAGGCTCAGCACTTAGATTACCATTTGGATACTTTTGCTCTTGACCATAATTTGGTTTGTTGTTTCCTTTTTAACAGGACAAAATGATGCCATCTAAAAATTTGCCATCTTTAAATTGTTGGAAAGCATTTACCCCTCTTCCTGATCATCCCAACGCCCCACAGAGAACAGGCCAGGAATGAATCATGTACTTCACCTCTAGTACCTTGCATAGAGTGGGCTTTTTATGAATGGCCAACAAATGCCACTCATGGTCTAGGACTCCACTAATTTGGGAGGAAAGGAAGAAGAAATGAAGTTCATTTCTATCACTCACCTGTATTAAAATGTCTAAGGGAAGACGTCCATTTCGTATAATGGTGAACTACATTAACCATTGTCACTAACAAATCCTAAAAATCTGGATTAAATATATCTTAAAAATTGGTTTAAAGGCATCAGAAAACTACCAAGGCAAAGAATAATCCAGGGGTCAGGATCCTGGAGAGAAGAAAAACAAAGAGAAATGGGTCCAACATTTATCTCTTCTTCCTACATGGAGACATTCATAAGCTTTGGCCCAAACAACTGATAAGTTGAGCAAATTGCCCCAGCTGAGAGCCTGAGAAGTGTGAGCCACATCATGGGGCTTGGAGGACAGCAAATGGAGTGAAACTCCCATCAGAGAGTATGGCCTAGCAGAAACTTCAGTCTTCACCTGAAGTCGATGGTCAGCCTTCTCAATGACCAAACACCTCACTTCCAAGTGGGGCTAAGTGAGCTTCCCCTTCCCTTTAACTAGTTACCAGAAGCAAAAATAAATCCTTTTTGGAGGAAGATAAGTCAAAACCTCAAACTTTGATTTGCCTCAAATATTTATACACATTATCAACTGTTCGATCAAGATTACCAGACATGCTAAAGACAACAGCAAATGACCAAACACCAGTGGGGAAAAACAGAAGATAGAAACAGATCCAAAGAAGATACAGATACAGAACTTACTAGAATAGCTCATGAATATGCTTAAAAATAGCTGAAAACACAAAAAATTTCAATAAAGAGCTGAAAATTTTGAAAAATTCAAATGGAAAATAGAATTACATTGAGAAGTCATCAAATGGATTTAAAAGCAAATCAGACACGACAAAAGAGCATATTAATGAGCTAGAAGGTGAGTCAATAGAAAATAGCCAAAATGAGGGACCAAGAGGCAAAAGGATGATATGTACAGGATAAGAACTTAAAAAGCACGTGGGAGATGGGAAAAATAGAAGCCTAATGTATATGCGGTTGGAGTCAGAGAGAGAGAGAGAGAGAGAGGAAAAGAGAGAATAGGACAGAGCATATAGAAATGTTGAGGATATGCTGGCTGGGCATTTTCTTAAACACTACATGCATCAAGCCACAGAACCAGCAAAGTTACAAACTCCAAGTAGAATAAATAAAAAGAAAGCCACAGCTAGGCATATTGTAGGAAAATTACTGAAAACCAAGGACAAAAAGAAAATATTAAAGGAAAGTTGGGTCATCTTATAACCATTATGATGGCAACTACAAAAAAAAAAAAGAAAAAAGAAAAGAATAAGTTTGCTGAAAGAGGTGGAGAAATTGGAACTCTTGTGTACTGTTGGTGGGAATGTCAAATGGTGCAGCCATTACCCAAAACAGTACCGTGATTCCTCAAAGAATTAAAAATACTTTTACCATATGATCCAGAAATTCTATTTCTGGGTATACTACCAAAAGGACTGAAAGCAGGGTCTCGAAAAGATATTTGAAGATTGATTTTCATAGCAATATTATTCACAATTGCTAAAATGTGGAATGAACTCAGGCATTCATCAATAGGTGAATGGATAGGCAAAATGGATATATACGTAAATGCAATATTATTTAGCCTTAAAGAGGAAGGAAATTCTAACATACTGCAACATGGATAAATCTTGAGGACACTGCGCTAAGTGAGATGAACCCATCACAAAAAGACAAAGGCTGCATGAAAGTATTTGAAGAAGGTATTCAAAGTATTTGAAGAAAGTATTGAAGAAAGTGGAATGGGGTTTGCCAGGGGCTGGGGGAAGAGGGATGGGGAGGGAGTGTTTAATGGGGACAGAGTTTCAGTTTGGGAAAATGGAAAGTTTCTGGAGACGGTGGTGATGGTTGTACACATTTGGAATGTATTTAATACCATGGAATTGTATACTTAAAAATGATTATTGTGGAAAATTTTATGTTATGTGTATCTTACCACAATAAAAATTGAGAGAAAAAAAGAAACTGGGGTTGAAGTTGGGAAAGATAGATACATTATTTACAAAGAAATAAACCTGAAAGCTACTTTCTCAACAGAAAAAAATAGAAGTCAGAAGACAATTGAATGATGTCTTTCAGGTGCTGAAAGAAAATAATTGCCAACTCAGAATTCTATGCCCAGTGAATATATCTTCTAAACCTAAAGGTAAAATAGATGTTTTCAAATAAAGCCTGAGAAAATTTGCAACTAAAACACAGATCTAAAGGTAATGTACAGGGGATTATTTATTTATTTATTTATTTATTTATTCTTAATTTTTTTTTTTTTGAGACTGAGTCTCACTCTGTCACCCAGGCTGGAGTGCAGTGGCATGATCTTGGCTCACTGCAACCTCTGCCTCCTGAGTACAAGAGAATCTCCTGTCTCAGCCCCTCGAGTAGCTGGGATGACAGGTGTGCACCACCACGCCCAGCTAATTTCTGTATTTTTAGTAGAGACGGGGTTTCCCGGTGTTGGCCAGGCTGATCTCAAACTCCTGACTTCAAGTGACCCACCCACCTTGGCCTCCGAAAGTGCAGGGATTACAGGCGTGAGCCACTGCGCCCGGCCAGTACAAGGGGATTCTTCTTGTAGAAGGAAAGTGATCCCAGGTGGAATCTTTGAAATGAAGGAATAACGAGAAAAAAGGTAAACGTACATGGGCCAATCTAAATGACTATTTAGCGTTTAGAGCAACAAAAATCATGTCCTGTGAGATTTAAAATAAATGTAGAATTAAAATACAGTAGCATAGTAGCAACAGTGGCATAGAAGTAAATGGAGTCTAAATATTCTTAGGCCCTGGCAGTATATTAAAATTATTTTGGAGTTTTTTTAATTATATAAACTCATAAAATTTTACTGCATGTTATGTAAAATGTACATAATAAAATTAGATCTTATAAATTTGTATGTAAATATATACTATATGAATATAAATATTTATTTATTTTATAAATTTTAGAATTTTATAAGTGAAGGATACATTTTGAAAACCTCTAAGCCTAAGATAACCTCTAAAAGAAGAGTAAAGAAATGTAAGATTAAGGAGTTTATGGGAAGGAAAAAATTCACAAAAGAAAATTAATGCTGTATAAGCCAAAGGACAGAAAAAGATACAAACGACATTGAGGAAAAAGGGAAAAACAATAAAACAGTCATTTTAAAGGACAGAGAGTGTCCTCGCCATCCACATAACCCATGACTCATCTCAGAGTGTGGAAGGACTTCTGGACATCGATGAGGAAACGTCAGAAAGCCGAATGGGAGACAAGCAAGAGACCTAACAGGCTGTGGACGACAGAGGCCACACAGCCGCCAGTGGACGTCGAGGTGCTCAGCCTGGCCGGTTGTCAGAGAAACACACACGAAGGCCACAGCACGGTGGAAAGGCTCAAAGACAGCAGCCTGCGCTGGCCGTGGCTGGCCAGGTGTGGAGCAGCAGACCCTTCCCTGCTGGGGGAGCCTATGGTGGCACAGCTGTGTCGGAGGCCAGTCAGAGCACTGCTATACCCTAGCATGTGCACTCCCCATCCCAGGAATGACACCCAGCCAGAAGCCATGCACATGTACCCAAACCTGGGCACAAGGACGAGACGTCCCTGAATAGCAGGACGAATGCACTGTGGTGTCCAATTCAATCCCAATCAGCAACAACAATGAGTGCACTCACAGCATGCACGCACTCCCAGGCATGACTCTTACAGGTGCAATGGTGAGCAAAAGATGTCAGGCCGGGAGAATATATGCCACATCTTTCCATTCATGCAAACTTCAAATCTTCACATTCATACAAACTTCATGCAAACTTTAACTCTTCAAATTCATACAAACTTCAAATCTCCATACAAACTTCATACAAACTTCAAATCTTCAAGTTCATACAAACCTCAAATCTTCAAATTCATACAAACTTCATGCAAACTTTAACTCTCCAAATTCATACAAACTTCATACAAACTTCAAATCTCCATACAAACTTCATACAAACTTCAAATCTTCAAGTTCATACAAACCTCAAATCTTCAAATTCATACAAACTTCATACAAACTTCAAATCTTCAAATTCATACAAACTTCAGATCAGGGGGACGCGTACTACGGGGAGAAGGGGCCAGGTGGAGGCTGGGGAGGGCTGCAGCCCCGGGAGGCCCGGGAGTACTGGTAACGCCCTGCCTGTTTGTCTGGAGGCGGTGAGACAGGTGCTGTGAAAATCCAGCATGCTGTACCCTGGAGATTTGGCACTTTTCTGTAGGGAAGTTAAACTTCAATAAAAGAGTTTATTTAGAAAAATGAAAGAGGCCAGGCCCATTTTTGGGGTTATGGTTATGTAAGTGCAGATATTCCAGGAAACTCCTTATTAAAAGCATGGTCTAGAGAAGAGATGATGTCATTCTGTCCCAGCACTGTGTGGGTATAAGGCAGCAATGTCGGGATAAAGTGGAGCCCAGCCTGGGGCGGGCAGCAGAGGGATGGGAGGATGCGTATGTTGGCAGTGACCCTGCAGGGCCTGGGTGGGCCGAGGAGCAGCTGCAGACTCCCACTACTCTCACGAAGGCCTGGCCAGGCATGCGCTGCGTGCTGGGGTGGGGGCAAATGTGAACAGCGCTGGCCCCTCCCTGTCCCTGAGGGCCCCGCCACTCACAGCGGATGCCGGCAGTGCAGGGCTTGACCTGCTGGGATAGCCTCTGGCCACATTAGGACCCCTGGCAAGGGGCCTTGTTTCCTTATTTGTTTGCTTGGACTTACGAGTTAGGCTAACTTGATTTTTTTTTTTTTTAATTCACTAACCCCATAGTCCATACGAGCCCACGAGGGTCAGCTCGGGCACTGGGAGCCAGCCCAGGCCAGACATGGAGAATGTGGATGATGTGGACGACGTGGATGAGGGCACCTGCAGGCAGCGAGGCCCCGCTCCTGTGGGAAAGCAGGAGGCACTGAGTGGAGCCAAGCACGGGGTCCCTGCTCTCAGACTCTCCTTTCAGACAAGGCACCTCCACCAGGCAGGAGCATGGGGGACAGAGAGGGGTCCAGATGCCGCCCCTGGGCTTGCTTCCTGAGAAGGCAGAAGGGGCTGGGAAGGAAGCTCATCCCCAACGTCCGAGGACCAACTCCCGAGCTGTGTGCTGTGTGGGGCTTTCCTGGGTGAGGGACTGTTGCAGGGACAATTCTTTTCCTTCCACGCAGCAGCCCTGAGCCCTCCTGCGAGGGAGACAAGGCAGGACTGGACCTGCTGCTGCAGGGGATGTGAAGGCAAGCTGCCGAGGCCCTGGCTCCAGGAGCATGTGGGCACGCTGAGAGGTCTGGGCGTGCAGTCAGAGGCCATGTCCTAGGGGCTCCAGTGACCCCCTTAGCACCCCATGGTCTCACTCCTCCTCCTCTGTTTCGGGTGGTTGGGCTCCTGGCCTCCTGGCCTCCTGGCTTCCTGGGGCTCCTAGCGCCACATGCTTTAATTCCATGGCAGCCCCATCGCTCACCCGTGAGCACCTCGTCTGCCCGGGCTCCCTCTGTGTCCACACCCATCCCTGTCAACAGCATGGCAGCCACCCCTGCTGGGGGAACAGGCACATCCTGCGTCACCAGATTTTCCACAGTGCTTCACAAACTGCCTGGAATTGGGAGTGCGGGTCCTCGCTGGGTTTATGAACTCGGAATTACATTTCCGAGAAGCATCTTAGGCCGATAATAGCACTCCACCATGGAAACGCTCCCAAGCTCACTGGCCACGGCAGTTTTAATGCTGCAGTTTATAAAAGAGTTTTTAATTAGGCAATGCTCCCTTCCTGTGCAGTATTATGCTTGGGTCCTAAGCCTTCGAATTAAGTGGCTAATCATGAAAAATGCCTCCTGTTGTTCTCTGTAATACTTTAGTTCTGCTCTTTACAGGGCTTTTTTATTTTTTTTAAAGAGAGAAAGAGGTATTATGTAATACTGATGTAACAGAATGCAGTTGGAGTTCCAGTATGCAATGGAGTAACTAAGGTATTCTTGAGAAGACTGCTTCTCAGTTCAAACCTCCCCATTTTAGAAAAACAAGGAGGCTCCAATTCTGCTACGTTGATATCTGTAGATTGCTCAGTATTGTCCAGGACCGTGGGAGTGCGTGAGCGAGAATAGGGGGCTCTGGTTCCATTTCCTTGTTTTACAGGTGAGGAAACTGAGGCACAGAGAGTCCAGGTCCTCATAGCTGTTTAGTCCAGGTCCTTATAGCTGTCAGTCCAGGTCCTCTGCCTCTAGTATGCAGAACGCTGCACAGGGGAGGAGGAAGCTTCCATCTGCGGCTCTCAGCTCCCTCTTCATCCATGAAGGGAGCAGTCGGCGAGTGTGAGTGGGTGTCCAGGCTGCCTCCTGGGGCTTCGTGCTTTTTAAAAAACATCCACACTGTATCCTCCCCTACTATGCATGAGGAAACAGAATGATACTAGGTGGGATTATATGGTAGAGAATTCTTACCGAAAAGAAACCACAGAATTAACCATGAACACTGGCTGGCCCACAGTCTGTTCAAATCCAGGCCAGCCTGGGGATGACCTGAAACGCTGCCCTTCTCCCCTGGGGAGTGGGCATTCAACAGAACCTACGAGCTGCCTGAGCCGTGCGTCAGTCATCTCAGTGACAATGTGTGCTGAGTGCTGGTCGTGGGTAATAGCTTCGGAGTCCCCATCTGCCGGTGGTTGGTGGAGCTTCAGCAGGAGTCAGCGGGGGCTGGAGGGCTCCATGCCTGGGAGGAAGAGCGCCCAGTGCTTCCCTGTCCCCTTCACGTCCAGCAATCCCTGAGCCTGTGACTGCCCTGGTCCAACTTCCATGAACTTCAGGTTTTAATAGTCTCCCTTTAGAATGTAAAGGGATGTTTATAAAATAAGATGCTGGCAGGGTGCTGGGTGCCAAGGAGCAGCAAAGATAGTGGGGCACAATCCCACCCTCAGGTCTTGCCATCCGCCTGGAGGGCACTGGTCTGCTCTTTGGAGCCTGTGTTTGAGAGACACGTTGTTAGATGCTTGCTCTGTGTTCTCTTTCTCCCCTTCTCCAGGATGTTCTTTTCTTTTATCATTGTTCTCTCCTGCATCCAGCGTACTTGAGGCCTGGCCAGACCCACTGATTCCTTGGTTCTGCCTCTCAAAGTGAGGAAGTGGGGGTGGGTGCTGCTGAGTGAGCCTGTCCCCCACCTCCTGGACTTCTCAGGACGCTGCCTCCTGGGAGGGACTTCAGAGGTCACCCTGTTCCACTCCTTCACTTTCCAGGCCAGGAAACAGAGGCTCACAGCTTCCTGCTGCTCACAGATAAAGTGAATTTCAGGCTGGGCCTTGTGGCGCTGCCCCTGGGTTCTGGGGCAGGGTGAGAAAGTGCTGCTCGGAGAATCAGAGCCTGGAGAGGGCCCAGCCCCTCAATCTCAGACCTGCTTGTCACGCCGTGCTCCAGGGCCAGGGCCTACAGGTACAATATTACATACTCCACTGTCCTTAATGCCTACAACTGTTGAAATTCCAAAAATACAACAATGACTTTCTCTTTTAGAAAAAAATCACTTGTCCAAGACTTGGAAGCCCTACAGAAATGTGGCCTGGTGCCATGGGACAAAGACCACACAGAGGCCGGCTGTGGCACACCCCCAGGAGGTAATCCTACTCTCCTGAGGCCATCCTCATGCTGGACATCAAGTATTCCCTCCAATGTCCGTGTCCCTCGGCACTGAGGACACAGAGACCTAGCCTCAAGTGGTTTCAGCAGGAGCCCTGTGGGGTTAGATTCCCAACACGACTAATGAGGCAGGAGTAACGTTAGGAGGCCATACTGACGGGTCCCCCTGTGGGAAGCCTAGAAGACTCTTCCTTGCACCTTCATGCATCAACACCTGACTCTTTTGCAAGGTAAGCGCTCTTGCAGGATACCAGCCGCCTGCCAGATGGTTACCTGTTCCTGATCCCTGGCCCAGGAAAGAGAACAAAGCCCCTTTTTCCTGATGTAGCTTCCTCAATCTCCAGCCCACCACCACCAAAAGCCCAAGAAGCTATTAGCTATAAATTCTTGCCTTGTGGGGGTGGCCAGGGACTTCTCCAGTGTCCCTCATGTGCTAGGCTCAAGGTTTAGCTTATAGTGACCTTTTCTTCATTTTAGTAGTCAAAACACATCCACAGGTGGAGATTTCATATGCTAGTGATGCATGGGATACGTGTTAGATCATGTAGATGCTGAGCACATGCGCCAACCGCAGGTCT
Source organism: Hylobates moloch (assembly GCF_009828535.3). Taxonomy (NCBI): domain Eukaryota; kingdom Metazoa; phylum Chordata; class Mammalia; order Primates; family Hylobatidae; genus Hylobates; species Hylobates moloch. The sequence goes on from NW_026652276.1 coordinate 2,093,738, forward strand.
GCCTTTGCATACCTGACCTCACCAGTGTTTTATGAATATTCATACACAGCTCCCATAACGGGAATTCCTCTTAAGGCACTGGCTGCTGTCTCTCCCTTTGAGCGGCCCACCCTGCCTCTCAGAGTGTACCTTTGCTTTGCAATAAACTTCTTTGCCTACACTTACTTTGAACTCGCTCTCAAATTCTTTTGTGTGACGAACTCAAGAACCTGAACCAACATACTGACAACACTAATCTATGCAACACTTTTACAACATGAAAATTCAAGCACAGCAACTAAATTAAAGTAGCTTGATGGCCTGATCCTTGGCTTTTCGGTCATGTTAACGCTTAGATCTTAACTGATTTCCTTAGGCTTTTTTTAATAACAGTGGCTCTGTTGATGTAGAATAAATACAAGCTAGCATAGCCAATGACTACTCATGAGAGCAGTAAGTAATATCAAGGTGTTTTTTCTCTTCCCCAGTGCTGGAGATATTTATTAGAAAGGGAAAGAGAAGAGAGAAAGGATAACCACATGTTTATGCTAAGAGGACCCATCCATCACTTTAATTCAAGTCAGAATTTAAAAATATCACACTAAGTTCTTGTTTGTTGGATCCAGAGATCCAAGTTATTGGGCATTTCAATCTTGACATTTGCATCCAGACAGTTTGCAAAGGGTAAAGGTAGAAAATGCTGTAAACCCAATCAACTGCTGCTTGATATTCCAAGTAGGGTGAGTAAACTTTTCAAATAATAGAGGAACTTGTGAGTGATAAGATGAACTTTGATCTTTGGAAGCACAGATTCTTGGTAATGTATCTCTTTACCTTTGACTTGCCTTCTTTATAAATACTTTGAGGTGCTGGGTTTTGATAATAAAGAAACATCTTGTAGAGCTTACAAACAAGATCCCGTCTGTCACTGTGGTGCTTTCTGGCTACAACAACGGCAACCTTCATGACTCCGTGTCATCCTGCCTGGCCACACTGGCCTTTCCAATTGCAGAAACACTCTTGGGGTCTGGAGTGGGTGCAATCCTGCATCCTGACCAGAGTTTTCCAAGAAGGGATCTTATTCCAGCCTGCTGATGTGCATGGGGCAGACCTGCCTCAGTCACCCCAATTTCATTTCTAATTGCTTTTTCTAATGACATGGTGCTGTGGCTGAGATGGACAGCCTCGCCATGGTGACACACATCAGCTCATCTACATCTGCCTCTGCCATTCCAGTGGCCAATGGAGCTTTCGTTGCTGGGTCTCCAGGGACACGAGGCACAGTAACCACTGTTCAAACAGGACAGTCCTCAGCGTAAAGAGAGTAGAAATGATAAAAATATGCAATGTTTGAAATATGTATTTATTAACCAGCAAATTGATTACATTACTGAATCCATAAAATAGCTCTATGAATAAATAAATTTCAAAAATAAAATTCCTGTTTAAAATAATGTATTTTCGTGTTCATCAAAGCAAAATAATCTTTATATTGGATATCTGAACACTGAAAAAATAGCCAAGCAGATTATTCTTGATATGTATTCATATACTATACTTGAATCTGCTGCTTAGCCATTTCTCATTTCATGAAATTCATAATTTATCTCTCATCTTTTTAATCTCCTCATAAAATTACAATCTTCTTTAAATTTTTGCTTTATCATTAATAAATTTGAAATTACAGACACCTTCAATGGACTCTGCTGCCCATCGTATGTTAGAGAAAACATTCTCTCTAGCCATGCTGAGGTATCAAGTAAATGCAGCATAATTTCTGCTAAATGGAGGATAATCTTAATTCTATTTCTCATATATAAGTGTGTAAATATTTCAGGCCAAATGTTTCCATAGATACTATCTTTATGCCTCCATTCAGAGTACATTTTTTTTGGCAAAGATAGGATAAAACTTGTCAAATAAATTGTGTCTATTTATGGTTCTTTTGAATCTCTCACCATATTTAGATCATGCAAAACTGTAAGACTTCTCAATTTAATTCCATTCTGGTACAGAGTATAAATTTATCCAATTAAAAATAGGTGCTCCCTTGAAAGATTTTTCCCACAAATTGAGATATACTAAAGCAAAGCCATACAATTTCAAAATTAAAGCTGATACATGGCTACAGCTTTCACCAAGTTAATGTGTTCGATTTCTTCTTTAATTTTATTCCATTTACATTTAACATAATTACCAATAAAGTCTAACTATTTGCTTTCCATTTATCCCATCTGTTTTGTTCTCTTCCTTTTTTTAATTAATAAAGTGCTGTTGTAGTTATTGAATTTTGTTGGACATTTAAAGGTGCATTTTTGTTTTTTACTTTTAGATGTTGCCTAGAGATTGCAATAAGCATCCTTGATTTACTAGATCTACCTGGACGTACTGCTTTTATCACACTCAGAGTAACAAAGTGTGGTGGCCATGGTGCTCTGAGGGTTCTCAGGGGGCTCAGAGAACCCACTGTCAGGAAAGTAGCTGGTGGATAGGTTCTAGCTGTGCACCTGCAGGCACACCATAGTGTCATGCCAAGGCTTCGTTCCCCTCCCCAGTCTGTTCCCAGTCAATGATGGAGCTTGGTAGGAGTGCAATGCTAGCTTGTTCCTGCCAACAGGGTTCCTTTGACAGATAATCTTTGCTGGGGCTCCCTTGCAGCCTGGCTGAGACCACAGTCTGAGGCTCTTCCTGCCCAGTCCTTCCTCCTCTCCTCTCTTCTTTCACAGGTGTCAGACCAACATGATGGTCTGAAGATTCTATGCACTCAACCCCCTTGCCCTCCCCTCTGTCTTTCACAGGTGTATCCCCAATACATCTCTGCAAGTCTCACTTTTTAAAAAAACATCTGCTTCTTGGTACCAGATCTGACAAAAGAAGAATCTTACAGGAATGTAATTCCATTCATTCCCTTCTGTCCTTTTGCTACTATGTATTGTATTAGCCCATTTTCATACTGCTATGAAGAAATACCCAAGACTGGGTAATTTATAAAGAAAAAGAGGTTTAATGAACTCACAGTTTCACATGGCTGGGGAGGCCTTACAATCATGGTGGAAGGTGAAGGAGGAGCAAAGGCATTTCTTACATGGTGGCAGGCTAGAGAGCATGTGCAGGGGAATTGCCTTTTATAAAACCATCAGATCTCATGAGACTTACTCACTAGCAGGAGAACAGCATGGGAAAACCCGCCCCCATGATTCAATTACCTCCCACCGGGTCCCTCCCATGACATGTGGGGGTTATGAGAGCCACAATTCAAGATGAGATTTGGGTAGGGACACAGCCAAACCGTATCATGTATTTTACAAGCTTGGCAAACATAGTTGCTATTGTTGATTTGCGCAATTAACATCTCTCATATTTGTACACATATTTTCTCTTTCTCCAGTTCTGTGTTCCTTTTGCAATTCCAATTTCCAGTTAGAATTGTTTTCTGCAATCTGAAGAATTTCCTTTACTGTTTCTTGATGTATAGTCCGATGACAATTTGTTCTCTTTGCCTTTGTTTGTCTGAAAGTGTTGTTATTTTTACCTTCATTTTTGAATTTTTTTTCGGAACATAGATTTCTAGGTTGGCAGGATCCCCTCTCCACCCCTTTATTTAAAAATATCATTGCATTATTATCTGGCTTCCACTAGACCATCTACTATTATTCCACATCTTTCATGTTCTGTTTGACTCTTTACTTTTTTCTTTTATTTCTCTGTTTTATCTTGGATATTTTCTATTAACTTATCTTCAAGTCTACCAACTCTGTTCTCAGCAGTGTCCAGGCTATTTTTAAATCCATTGAATGGCTTTCTGATTTTGGATATTGTGTTTTTTCTGTTCTAGAATGTCTGTTTGACTTCTTTTATAGATTTTAATCCCTGTTGAAATTCTCTGTCTTCCATTTTGTATATCTCTCCCTGGCACTTAACATATTAATCATAGTTATTTTTAAAACCTTATCTGCTAACTCTGATATCTGAATCACCAGTGAATCTGATTTTCTTGTCTGTGGGTAAAAAATTATAGAGGAAGGCATTCTTTTCCTCTGAAGAGTTTAACATTTCCAGTTTACTCTCCCATATTTCAATAATTATATCCCTTCCAGTTTCTTCTCAGTATCTTAAATTAGTTAATTAGAAAAACAATTTTTTTAGCTTTTATGATTGTTATTGGCAGGAGAATCAGAGAAATAGAAGCTACTTCATCATGATTGAAACTAAAGTCTTTTTCTTTCTTTTAGTTAGTTAAGTTTCAATGCCTTCCAATTATGGCTTTGTTTTCAATAATTGTACTTGCTGAAGTCCTTTGACACTCCAATTAGTTAACACTTTAAACAAAGATTTCAAAATGTTTTTTATAATATATCATTGATAGCATTGCAGGACATTTAGGTTGATTTACAGAACTCACATATTCCTAAAATTAAATTTATGGTAGGTAATAAGGGGAGAGATTTATTTCCATGATATGTATATTTATACAACATCAGTGTAACCATAAAACATTTATAGTTCAATCATTCCGTGTGTGTGTGTGTGTGTGTGTGTGTATGTGTGTGTGTCTATGTGTCAATTTGAATGGGCCACAGGGTGTCCGGATTAAGCATTGTTTCTGGGTGCGTCTGAGGGTGTGTCCAGATGGGATTAGCATTTGAATTGGTGAATTCAGTAAAGTAGATTTCCCTCCCCAGTGTGGGTGGGCATTATCCTATCTGTCGAGAGCCTGAATAGAACAAAAGGTGGAGGAAGGAGAAATTTGCCCCTATCTTTCTGCCTCATTGCTTGATCTGGGAAAACTCATTTAATCTTCTTCTGGCCCTGGAGATGTTAACATCAGTACCCTAGTTCTCAGGCCTTCTTTCTCAGAATAAATTACATCAACAACTTTCCTGGGTCTGCAGCTTGCAGACACAGATTGTAACGCTTCTCAGCCTCCATAATCACTTGAGCCAATTCCATAATAAATCTTTCTCTCTCTACACATACACACACACACACACATACACACACACACATATCTATCTATTTACCCCTATCTATCTATCTATCTATCTATCATCTATCTATCATCTATCTATCATCTATCTATCATCATCTATCTACTGTTGCTTCTGTTTCTTTGGGGAGCCTTAAATAAATGCATACATACACACATACATACATATATGGACATTCCTCAGTATCCACAGGGGATTGGTTCTAGCCCCTCTGTCTCTGGTAAATACCAAAATTCAAGGATACTCAAGTCCTTTATAGTCAGACCTCTATATCTGCAGGTTCCACATTCGAAGATCTGAAGATATGGAGGACTGACTCGCTCTCTGTCTCTCTCTGTCTCCACACATACACACACACACAAATTTACACATGCACAAAATGATATATATAAATATACATAATTTAAAAACTTGATGGCTGTGACTTCTATTTCAGTTGGTAGACTATCATACCTTGTTTGACAAAACTGTGGATTCTATTTGCACCACAACCAACTCCTGGTTTCCATCCTGCTGTGGTTTGAATGTGTTCCCCAAAGTTCATGTGCTAGGTTACATCACAAGGGCACTGCCCTCATGAATGAATTAATGTTGTTATTGAGACAGTGGTCTCCTGATGAAAGGATGAGTTTGATCCTCTCCCCTTCTCTCTCTCTCTCTTATGCCTTTTGCTCTTCAATTTCCACTAAGGGATGATGTAGCAAGAAGGCCCTTACCAGATGCCGGTCCCTTGGATCTCCCAGCCTCTAGAACTGTAGAAAATAAATCCCTGTTCTCTAAAAATTACCCAGTCCACATGTTCTGTAATAGCAGCACAAAATGGACTAAGACATGTCCTGAGGCTTCTTAGTTTAGCAAGAACATTACCATAGTGCTGTACTTCACCAAACTTTGTATTATCACTGCAAAACAACTAACTTTATCTCAATGTTGAATTGTTTGACTGAATTGCATCTACAATAATATCCAATGTTTCACTTCCAAGAGGATAAATTTCTCAAGGCCCTGCTTTGATTCCATAAATTAAATTTTGAAAATTGGAATCCTTTAATGGAATTAACATAGTGGGTTTGCTGTTCACAGCATCTCATGGTACTGGTTGAGTAATTGAAGAGCTGGCCTCTCAGAAGGTCTGTGAAGCCCTTCTTCTGTTACTGGAACCCACACGTGAGCAGCTAGGGCCTCATTCTTCATGTGTGCACACGGAAGCTTAGAATTTGAAGTGAGCAAAATTAATTTAGAACAAGAATGAATTGATCTAAATAAAAAGTCATGCTTCATAGAATATATGTAAATGTGCCTTCTGTATCTGCATGTGTTACATTATGATTTTTGGTCACAGTTTTTTATGAATAACAACTAACTTTTTAAAGTAGATGCTGATACATTTTCAGCAAATTTGTGTCTTCTGCTTTTTATAAGTTCAGGATTATCACCATGGCTCCACAGTGAATGGTACATGTCAATAAACATTTCATGCAGCTTACACACATTCATCGTCACTGAGAAATAAATGCCATAGAACTTTGTGTTAAAAACAGCAACATTTTTAATTTTGTACTTTTTAAAGCTTATTGTGCTGAAAAGATTCACTGCAAAGTTAAAAAGTTTTATCAAACGATAAATTAATTACCTGTATTCAACAATGGCAAAGCCACCAAAGCGGAAGTCTCTGACCCATGACGTTCTGCAGTGGGGCCCACTCGGCTTGCACTTCCCTGCAAATGTGTATTTGTTTCTAGAGCTGCCCTAACAGCTTATCACAAATTGGAGCACGTAAAACAATGGAAATTATATCTATCGCAGTTCATGAGGCCAGAAGTCTGAGACTGAGGTGTCAGCAGGGGATTCTTCTGGAGGCTGTGAGGGTGCATTCCTTTCTCCCCTCTATGGCTCCTACCATGGCAGCAGCCCTTGGTGTTCCTTGGCTTGTAGATGGACCCCTCTAGCTTCTGCCTTTATCTTTACATGGATTTCTTTCTTGTGTGTATTTCCTCCTTGTCTCTATATGCAAGTATCCATGCTATTGGATTTAGGGCCCACCCTACTCCAGGATGACCTTATCTTAACTTGATAACATCTTTAGAGAAACTGTTTCCAAATAAGGTCACATTCACAGGTACTAGGGATAAGGATTTGAACTTATTTTGTTGGGGGGACACAATTCAACCCACATGTACTTTCCTTATTGTTTCATATGCTTCCCCTGCGTGGCAGCATCCTGCCGCTGGGCATCTCACAGACCACAAGGCTTTGGGTCATGGCCCAACTGTTGGCTCAGCCAGTGCCCAGCAGAGGCAGCAGCATCTGCACTGGAGAACTGAGGTCCTTCCTGCTTGCATTGGGCACTGCACCTCCTTTAGATGTAAGAGCTGGTGCTATCCCTGAAGGGGGCATGTTAGTGACCATTGTCCGAAAGGTGTGGAATGGAGAGGCAGGTGTTTGAGGTATTCTTCCAGCTCGGACCCCCTGTTCCGTGCACGTGTGCCTCCTGCTGTTCTGACCCCAGGGCACCCACCTCCACATGACCAGCCCCCTTTGCTTTTCTCCTTGGGATGCCCAGCGACAGCCTCTGCCAGCCTGACCCAGGACGGGCATCCAGAAAGTGTGAGGAGGGACGTTTTGGAGGCTTAGGAAAAGCAACTGCAATGGCCTGAATGTTTGTGTCCCCAAAATTCATGTGTTCAAGTCTAATCCCCAATGTGATTCTGTTAGGATGTGGGGCCTTGGGAACGTGATAAAGTCATGGGGGCAAATCCATCCTGAATGGGATCAGTGCCCTTATAAAAGAAGACAAAGAGAGCTCCCTTGCCCCTTGACCATGGGAGGACACAGTGAGAAGGCATCATTTAAGAACCAAGAAGCAGCCCTCAGCAGACATACAACCTGTTGGCAGCTTGATCTTGGACTTCCCAGCCTCCAGAACCATGAGAAGTAAATGTTTGTTGTTAATAACACACCCAGTTTTTGGTATTTTGTCATTTCAGCCCAAAGAACGAAGATGGCCACAGGCAGCTCCAGCAGAACCAAGGGATAAAGAGGGGATTTGGACACAGGCAGATCTAGGCAGGGGTCTGAGTCCTGCCACGTCACAGCCACAGGCACCCTGCCAGGCCTTGGTGTGTCCACTCTAAGACAGCACCCTGCGCTGCCCCACTTCACCTGGGCACTGGGAGAATCCGTGCGTGTGAAACTCTCAGCACAGTTCCAGCCGCTTCACAAAGGTCTTTTCCCTGCGCTATCCCCAGCACATAGAACTGTCTGTTTCTGGCACGTAGCAGACACTCAAAGCTATGTGTTGAATTAACACATCGTCCTAATCGCCATGATTATTTCTGACAGCATTCTCGGGTGAGTGCTATACCCCCACGCCTGCCTTGTGATCCTACCCTGATCATTGCCTCCGACCTGACCCTGTCACACACACACACACCTGGAGAGACGTCCGCCTGGCTTTTGACAAGGGACCCCCCCCCACCTTGGGCCCCCCACTCGGCCTCATGGCACCCACCCCTCGTGCTGGTCCAGCTGCAGTCAGGTGTCCTGGGCTTCTGCTGGTCTAGAAGGGGACCTGGAAGCATCCCATGGGCACGTGGTGGGTGTCCTGCCACAGCTGAGCCCCGGTCCCTGCTCCTGTGGGGAAAGAAAAGGCAAAGGTGAGTATGGTCACTGTTCCGGGTGATCCACCTTCCCCGTCACCAGTGTGGCCTCAGGACCCGCCACCTTTCAGGGGTCTTTGCAGGCGTTGGCGTCTCCTCCTTACCACTTGGTTGGAATTAGCTGAGAGCAAACTCCCTTCCCTATGGGAGAAGCTGTAGGCCTCGGTGTTAATTCCAGAGAGCCCCTCTGCTGGGCTACTTGGCATTTGGACTCCCTGTCAAGGGGGAAAGCCTGAGCCCTCCAGAAAGCTGAACCTGAGCATCAGGCTTTGGTGCTAACTTTGAGGGAGGTGGGCAGGCCTGGGATGCAGGGAGGGAGGGAGCCACACTCAGGCAGGTGATGGAGCTGGGCCCCGGCGAGTACAGGGGTTGCTCAGCCTCCTGGGAGAGACTGTCCCCTGAGAAGTGCCACAGAACAGAGGGGAGGAGTCTGTCCATGGGCACCCACGTTCTGCTGGTCAGACCCCCCGCCTGTGGCACACACGGCCACACGTGGTCCAGGGCATCTGTTGTTCCAGCATCGACAGGGGTGGGATGTGGGGGACCCTGTGGTGGAGCTGATCTGGGGACCACAGAGGCAGTGTCTGAGGGGCTGTGTGAGGGGCACAAGGGGTTAGCTGCTGCCTCCAGACAACCGAGAAGAAAGAGGTCAGAGAGAAGGGCCCGGGAGCCCAGGGCGAGCAGAACTGGCCAGTGCGAGGCCGATGAGCTTTTTCTCTTGGCTGCACTTGGCCTAAAGACGGCGTGAACTCAGAAAAGGGCCCCAAGAAAGGTTGGTTGCAGCACACAGGCTGCTTGGTGTGAGGTCTGGGGGTGTTGCTGAGATCACCCATGGGAGTCAGCTTCAGCCATTCCAGGACAGCAGGCCTGGGGCAGGGGTGCTGCCTCCTGGGGGTCTTCACCCCAAAATCCCAGCTGACATGGATGCTGTGTGTGGCCAGGGCAGGGCCTGGTGGCTGGGCCCCAGGAGGGATGGGCGGGCTGGGTAGACCTGGTTGGAACCCGCCTTTGCTACCTCCCACTGCACAGCCCCAGGCAGATGGCACAGACTCAGCCTAACACCATGTGCTGTGGATGAGTCCCTTGGGCACGGGGACACAGGCCCTCGGGCACACAGAGCCACCCCCTCCTGCATCTGTCCGCTGTGAGGGTTCCACCTGTCCTGTCACCTCAGTGCCTGCCATAAAGACCAGGCCTGATAACTTGCCCCTGGGACATCGAGACCCCACCACCTCGACCCTCTAGCACCATGCCATAGGGGTTGGAGGGCTGCGGTTGGAGCACAGGGATGTGGGGACATAAGGCGGTCCCTCCCTTTTCCCTCCCAAGATGGGTGCTGAAGGCGGCCAGTGTGGGAATCCGGCCAGCGCCTCCTGGCTCACACCGCTGTGCGCTTTCCAGCCTATCACAAATGCCATCAAAGAAGCAATTTTCTTCCTCTTTTACCGTGAGAAGGGAGGTCAGGCCCAGCCTCGACACGGGAAACGTATTCCATGCCGACTGACTTCAAGTCACAGCACAGGCCTGCATCCAACCGTGGAACTGATTACTAGGCAGCCTGAGGGCGATTTCCAGCACAGGTGCGGCCGGCTCACAGCGCTGTTCCCAGGCCCTGAGCGGATGCTGGCAGGAGGCTGGGGAGGTGCCCGTGTTTCACCTCCACTCCTGGGCCCAGGCAGGGTCCAGCCTTCTCAGGTCACACCCCAGGCAGCAGGCATGACCCATCACAGCCTGCTTTGTGCCGAGTGCTGCACCAAACCCCAGGATCCCACTGTTAGTCCCATGAGGATGGAGCAGCCCCTCAGACCTGCCTGTTCCTGCACCAGGAATCTGAGGCCTGGGAGGGGCATGGCTTGCCCCAGACCACCTGGTTTGGAGCAGAAGTGGGGCTGCTTGTCCAGTCTAGTCAGTAGGAGCTTGGGCTCTGGGGCCAGGGGGCTTGAGTCCAAATCCAGGTCTTCCCTCCATGGCACCAGGACCTTAGGAGAAATTCCTTCTCTCCTCTGGGCCCGAGCTCCGCTCCTGGGAGTGGCGAGGTCATAGCTTCCCTCCCAGGGCAGCTTGAGCCCTGCTGATGGTGGCTCTCTGGGGCCAGCCCCACTTCCAAGCTCTCCTTCCACCGTGGCACCCCTCAAGGCTCACGAAGCTCATCAAGCTCATGTTCGTGGCCCAGGCAGGTTCCTCTTTCCCAGGGTCCCAGCAGATCTAGGGCATCTGTTAGCTGCCTTCAAGGTTGTGAACTTAATCCGTGTAAACCCATCCACAGAAGTGCATGGAAACCACCTACAGAAGCACCGGATTGCTCCGAGCTCACCCTGGCCCAGCTCAGCGGCACGACAGGAGCTGCTCCCTCATTCGTTTGTTCAGTGAGTATTTGCTCGGAGCTGGACACCCCGGAAAAGCCTCCAAGCACATCATCCTCTCTCCTGCCATCCTCATCCTCAACTTAAACTCAGGAAACTGAGGCCCAGAGATGCCTCGGCATTCCCTGGGCTCCACGCTGTCAGGACCCTAGCTTGGATTTGAACCTCAGTCCTAGCAATGCTTGAAGAACACCCACCCAGTGGGGTGGCACAGACCCTGGACGGGGGGCGGGTCTCAGCTCCCAGGAGGAGACTCAGGCCAGGGTGGGCTGCGGTTGGTGGGGGGGGCGGGCGTACCCACATTCTTCCGCCCGGTGCTTGCTTCCCGTTTGCTCCCACCTCTCCCAAGTGCGGGCGGAAGTTCCTCTGGCCTGAATGAGAACCAAAAATGCTCCCTAGGACTTCTGGATGCACAGCTGAGACCAGGAGGAAGCTGATGAAGGCAGCCGGGCTCAGGGCACCAGGCTTCTCTCCTCACCTCACATGGCCTCAAGACAGCAAAAGGGAATCAGTGTGGATTCCCCAGCAAGCAGGCGCGGCCTCAGGCAGGGCAGCGTGGGCTGGGGAGGGGGCTGAGCCTGGCTCCTCACAGATTTGTCTCCATCCCCAACCTGCCCTTGACCAGGGACACAGAACTCCCACCAGTCAGACTTTGATCTCCCCTAGCCAGACAAGAAGGGGGCAGCTATTCCATAAAGAAATTAAATGGGTCGTTGAGGATGCTGTGCCTGCAGATTGCTATTTATGGAATGAACAGGGAGACCCCAAGCAGCCCGTGTGGCTGTTGATGTCCCCGAGGAAAGGTGTCCCTGAGGTCCTCTTTCTGGTATTCACCAGTCCCCTCTGTGCCCCAACTGGCATTTCCTTTGCCTCATTCTTCAAAATAGCCAGTGATCCTGGGTTGTCTATGCCTGTATTTCAGAAAATCCACTACAGAAAGGAAAGAAAGGCAGAAAAATACATAGCTGACCTTGCAAGAAATGAACACAACACACAGAGCAGGAAGAAAACCCTAAAAAAGCCAGAATTCCCATCCTCTGTGGAACAGGAGGGTGGAGCCTTCCCGGACCCAGAACAGGGTGCCGTGCGAGGACACAGCTGAGAGCAAGAACAGCCAAGACTGAAACAGAACAACAGCCAGCTGTGGTCGAAGTCTTGGTGGAGAAAGCTGATGAAATCTTCCAGAAAGTCAGATGGAAAGACAATGACGTGGAAAACATGGTGACAGAGGAGAGGAACTGAATTCTCTTGAGAAGAAATGAGCCCCTATGTCACTCAGCAAGGAAGGCTTGAGCTGGACTGTGGGCTGCAGCCCGCTGCTTGCTGGCGGTCCTGACCCTGCGGGATCCCTCCCTGGGTGGGCACCTGGTCCCACTGGCCTCAGGTGGTGGCTCTGCGATTCACCGTCTTTCCTTTGTGTCCCGGGTGTCTCATCCTCCCTGCTAGAACCAAGGACTGACAGGGTATTGTCTCTTATGTAAGTGAATCTCACAGCAACTTCATTCGTTCCAAACTCTGAAGACATGAACATGGAATAACAGCAAGGTCATGATAGGACGCGGCAGTGGCAGGCGTGGGGCCTCTGGGCTGTCTGCCAGCTCCTGGGGAAGTCAGTAGGCACCCCTACCACCTCTGCTACTGTGGCCAATTCATGTCACTGAGCATTCCAGCTCAGGGAAGGCTGGACTGAAGGGAAACGGATCCAGGGCCCCCTTAAAACCACGGCACTATAACTCAGCTGCTACCAGGGGCCTCGCCTCAGCTGCCTACCCTGATTTTTTGTCTCATCTTTTAGGATTTTACTAGGACATTTAAATCAAGCTGCACGCAAACGTGTCAACCACAATGCAATAAAGAAAATGCCCTCCTATGATGAAAGAGCCGTGGCCTGTGATAAACGTGAAGGCCGAGGCTCTGGTGGCATTTAAAACTGGGGAAGAGCTGAGCTGCAGTAAAGCATATCTGCAGTCGTTTCCCCATTGTCACAGCCCCCCGTGCATTTCTGAAAAATTAACAAGGCTAATGTTCGAGATCTAGAAAGCTGCCGTCTCCCACATACCGGCGCTTTCTCATAATCTTTTTGTGTAGGAATCAAAGCGTAATGGGAGCCACGTGCTGCTTATGGAGCAGCAACGGGTTCTCCGTGCTGTCCCCGTGATGGCGGCTCAAGGAAACGCACACTCTCCTTCTGGGAATTCGACTTTCTGGCTTTATTCACACGGTGTCTATTTCAAGATGGGCTTTGTGGTTTTGGGTCAAGAAATGAGACGGATGAGTCTGTCCTGCACACTTTTAGCTGCTGTCACAGAAGCTGGTGTGGCTCTGCACCTACCCGCTTTCCAGGGATCCTCCGTGTCACGTCCTTCCTGCTGCCTCCAAAGGGCAACACGGCTTCAGAGTCATGTGGCTGACAGGTCCGACAGCTCTTCAAAGGCAGCTTCCCCCTTCTGCTCATGCAGGAAACCCAGTCTCTTTTCTTGGGCTGGGAGCTTCCGAAGAGGGGTCCTCTCTTTTCAGGGCAGCTGGGTGGCAGCATTCAGGTGCCTCTCAGGAGATGGGAGGTAGAAGGAACAGGGGACGCCTCCCTTCATGAACAGCTGAGAAAACTGAAAACAGCTCTGGACTCAGAACGCAGGTCTTGCCCTCTGTTCCTTGTTCTGTCACCTTTCCCTTCTTTTCTCGCCCACATCAGAGCTCACGCTGGCTTCCAACTTTCCCTGTTTTCCCATCCAGTTCTGTGCATGGCACACCCAAAACCCAAGACTCACTGGTCTTGGTCCTGGTGTTCCAAGGGTCCCAGGCACAGCCTCCTGCCCTCTGGGAGGGTTCCTCCTCCCCCTTCCCTCTGCTTCTATGTTGGGTCAGTCTCTGGCACCTCATACCCAGCCTCCTCTTTTCTTCCTGCTTGCAGTTCCACGGGTGACAGTATGCTGTTCACCTCCTAGCTCCCCAAATCATGTCCTCCTAGCACCTCAGAATGTGATCTTATTTGGAAACAGGGTCTTTGCAGATGTAATTAGTTAAGGATCTTGAGATCGAGTCCTTCTGGATTTAGGGTGGGTCCTGAATCTAATAACCAGTGTCCTCATAAGGATGGGAGGGACCCAAACACAGATGTGACATGGGGACAGAGACCGGGGCAATGTGTCCACAAACCAGGGAATGTCAGCAGCCACCAGGAGCCAGAGAGAGAGGCATGGCACAGGTCCCCCAGAGCTTCTGGAAGAACTAACCTTGGAGATGCCTTCATTTTTGACTTGTGTCCCCCAGAACTGTAAAGAAATCCATTTCTATTGTTTTAAAGGCTCCCTGGTTTGTGGTACTTATCTGTACTGGCCCCAGGACACTAACACTGATTACTTAGGCTGGACAAGAAAGCCAAGGTCTGCGTCGGCTAGCCAACCTTCAACACCATCAGGCCATTCATGTGCAAGCCTTAGGTAGAGAGTCTTAGCCCTGTCCCCCCTCGACACCATCCCACCTGTGACAGCATCCTGGCTCAGGCCGGGGGTCACAGCCCAGCTCTGCTGCAGGAGCCTTCAGATGCCCACAGCAAACAAGCCTACACTTGGAGCTGCAGGCATCGTCGTTCCTTTGAGGACTCCAAGTCTTGCTTTCAGCGTGGCCCCTTCTCCAGGCAAGGCCCTCGTTTTAAATTCTTGCGAGGACTTCCGCCTTGGAGTTCCCCCTTGGAGACTCTGTGACAGTCATGCCCTCCTTCGATGCCAGCACCTCTTTCTGTCCCAGGGGTCCTGGAAGGGGCATTAATGCAAACACAGTCTGCCAGAGTCCCGGGCCAGGGCTGTGTAGAGCATCCCTCGGGAGATGTGTCCTTGACTTTAACCTGAAAGCATGGATGGCTCCCCTTAGCCATTCACGCTTAGGGTGAGGAAACACCTATTGCAAAGGGAAGCTCTGATGCCTGCTAGAAACCACTGTCCTTACAGCCCTGGGAGGCAAGTTGAGACCCCAGCCTCCTTCTCCTCCATGTTTAATAGTTTTTCATCTTCTCTGATCACCTGTGATAACTCTGGCTTGATGTCTTGATAGAAAAGGTGACTAAGGGCCCTAAAGGACCTTACCAGTCGGGCAGGGATCATCTTGTCTGATGAGCCTGTGGCTGAGGCTGGAGCCGGGAGCTGCCTCCATTCAGAGGCTACATCTTTGATCAATATCCGAGCTTAAAGGTAGGAGTCTTGGCAGGGGTGGAGCCCACACTGTAGCCTGGCAGGGCTGGGCCAGCAATGACCTCCCAGCTCAGTGGACACTTCCTGTTAAATTGAGAAAATGGGCCTTGAGTGTGAGGAAAACTAACTAATAGGAAACACAAAGAACCATGACTGTGTTACGGTGACAGCTACGGCTGGTGTGGAGGCTTCTCATCTCTACAAATGAAATATGCTGTCAGGAAGCCCCTGCCTAGCACTTACTACTGGCCCCACATAGCTGTAAACACATTGCAGGTTGAACTCATTTCATCCTTCCAATGACTGTTAGGCAGGGAGGAAATACTCTGATCCTCATTTTACAGACAGGAAAACTGAGGCACAGAGGGCTAAAGCAATTTGCCTGCAGCAGTGGCAGAGCTGGGGTTGGATGCAGCCAGTCCAACCCTGAAGTCCACACCCTTCACCACTGGGCTCGGCACTGGGATATTAAGCCGACTCCACACAGGGTTGGGGCAGTTGGGGATGTACCTGCAGGACAGAGGCAGCCCTGCTCTACCAGACAGTGGGATGCAAGCTGCTGTGACAGATAAACCTAGAAACCTCAACAGCTCAATGCAATGAGATGCGATTCTTGCTCCCATGAAGTCCAGTCAGAAGTGGCCAAGCTCCAGGCACAGATGGAGATGCTGCCATCTTGAACCCCTGGCTTCCGAGGTCTCCCTGAGTGTGGACATCCAGCCAGCAGTGGAAGGAGGAGGGGAGGAGGGAGGACAGAAGGAGGGAGGATGGAGAAGAGATGTTTTGGGGGAGAGAGAGGTGACTGTGGGCCAGGCTTGGTATGGTGGTCATGACCTCTGCTCATACTCCAGTGGCTAGAATGAGTCACACAACCACTCCAATCCTCAGACAGGGCTGGGAAATGTGGCTTGAGGGACTTGGTGACTGACTGGGGGGGGTTCTGGTGGGCAGGTTTTCAGCTCTGTGCACCTGAGGCTGGTGGTGCTCCCTCCTTAGCTGCCAACTGTCTCCAGTCCCCTCCCTGAATTGTCAGTCTGGACCAGGACAGTAGCATGGAACTGTGCAGAGGACATTTTTGGGGAAAAAGACCCACTCCTGGGTCTGTGCAGTGGGACCATGGGGTCACTGTTTTCTGCAGTGGGAGAGGGATACTCAGGGCTACCTCTCCAAGCCTTCTTTTGGTGGGCTGTGAGATACTCGTCTCCCTTTGATACCCTGCCCCTCACTTTCCCTGTGAGATGGGGTAAGATGTCATGACCTGGTTTGAGATGTGGTATGAGCCAGGGTGCTAGGTTGGCACAAGCCCTTTCACCAGTGTGCCCTGCAGCTGGGCATGAAGCCAGAACCCAGCAAATGAAATGTTCCTTTGCTGTTGTCCCTGTGTACTCCTGGGGACTTGGAAAGGAGGAGTGGTGTCTAGAAATAACAATAATGATTATGGGAAACAAACTTGATTGAGGGTTTCATTGCCAGACAGTGTTCTAAAAACCTGACATGAGCCAATTTATCCTCCTAACAATGATATGATAAATATTAATATTGTCTCCATTTTATTGGTAAATAAACTTGAGACACAGATTTGTTCATATAACTAGTAAGCTTCACGGAGGAGTTTTAAACTCAGATGGTCCAACTGCAGTGCCCACACTCTGACTGTGATTTCCTTGAGCCTCTGCAAATGACATTATCCAATAGGAAAAATGTTGCTCTCTCATTCCTACCAATTACACTAACAAAGTAATATTTTTTGGTTTACCCTGCATCTGTGAAATGACATTCTCTTGACTACTTCTAGAAGCCCCAGGTGTCCTTGTTTCTGGAGGCAGCCTGTGAATCCCCAGTAGTCAGGGATGGTTTGATCCCTCTGTCCCTCCTGACCATCTGGAAAGACAATCTGGAGATTGTCTGATCTGTGCAGGTTCATGGAATTCTGGAAAGTGTACAGGGGAATAAGCCACAGAGTAAGAGAGGAGGGGACAGTCAGCATGAAGCTCTCCCAGGGGACCAGGGTGCAGGATGCAGCAGGAAGCCTAGGGGTCTTGGTTGTATAATTTTTATCAAGTGACAAACAGGCAGATTGCCTGCTGGATCTAAATTTTAGACACATTTTGACTGGCTAAACATTATTTTTTAGAGTTCGGATTGATTTAATACATTTAATAATCTAGAAATCCTGGTTTCTCTTGATAAATCAGAAGAGCTGGCCACATTGGGTCCAATGTTCCCCAGGACAATAAGCTGGGTTCACATGGCTCTTTGGGTGGGGGCTGTGTACTGCCAGTCCCTGCTGACTGGGCCACATCCAATTGTTGACACCAATTGGCCAAGCCCATTACTGCAGACATTATGATCTAGGCCCTTTGGTATGGGGGGATCCAGGTTCTGAAAACTGCTTGGGGAGGGGGTAGTTCTCAAATTTCTAATATAGATTAATGCAGTTGAATGTTTGTGATCAATCTCTCATAGATTTAATCAATAACATGAAGTCATAGGTAGTTGTGTGGGTCCTACTTTACAGCCACAAAAGATCAGCTGTTTTTAGAAACTGTGAAAACTTATACCTTAATAATGTATTTTTATGAAGAAGGCAGTTCCAGGAGTTCATGTCCCATTTTACACCTGCAGTTAACTAAGTCCTGCAGGCTCACAACCACTTCTCAGGGGACGTTGATGAAAACGGTATGGCCAATTGGTGTCAACAACTGGATGTGGCCCAGTCGGCAGGGACTAGCAGTACACAGCCCCCCCCCAGAGAGTTGTGTGAACCCAGCTTATTGTCCTGGGGAACACTGAGCCCTTTGTGGCCAGATCTTCTGGTTTATCAAGAGAAACCAGGATTTCTAGATTATTAAATATGTACTGTCTACACTCTAAAAAATAATGCTCAGCCAGTCAAAATGTGTCTAAAATTTAGATCCAGCAGGCAATCTGGATCTATTTTTCTGGACCCACCCTTCAAACGTGCACTCTAGGAGAGGGTCATGGCGGCGTCCACACTTATAAAGTGGACAGAGTTCAGAATAGTATTTGCCCTACCAAAGCATTTTTCAGGTGACATAAGGTCCACAGCCGTTTTCGCTAAACTGGATCCCTTCATTGTGTTTCAGGTCTATTTATAGCCCCGGGAAATGCTGATGAGGTCGGCGCTCACAGGTGGGGCTGGAGATTGAAAAAGCACTTTTCCACCTGCAAGGGAATCTGAGCCTCCCAACACCTGTCAAGTGAGAGAGAACAGCTTCCACCTGAGGCTCCTGGATGGATGTGGGGGCAGGGGTGGTGAGCTCTGAGCTCTGGCCTCTGTCTGAAGGCAGCTGCAGATGGGTTTTTGTCATCCTACCTCTGCTGCTGTGACCCTGAGGGACCAAGTGATATGATCCAGGAAGCCCAGGTGGCCAGGAGCCCAGGGCCCCTGCTCTCAGTCCCTCAGAGGCCGATGGCTCAGCTGCCCTCCTGGAGGGGGCAGTTCTGCTCCAGGCTATCTTTGGGCGGGACCTGAATTGAGTGAGACCACCAAGGCCATCTCTAACTGGATTGTAACATCTGCTGCCTCACTGCGAATGCCAGGGCCAGGGTGGCATGGGAAGAGGCTGACTCTGGGTTTTGTGTCTAAGAGGGCTGGAGCAAGTGATTGCAAAAGGCCGTTTTCCATGCTCACCCTCCGCCATTGACTGGGTCTCTTGGAGTGACGTGGACAGTGCTGCGGTGACCAGTAATCCAATGCAACTTCTGGCTGGCCTGGCGATGACCCAGCATGCTGTCTGTCCAAACCCTGATGATGGCAGGTGTCAACAGAAACCCTGCACTCTGCCCCTGCCTCTGTGCCTCACTCTGGCGGGGCAGCTCCGAGGGGCTATGCAAGGGCCCCCACCCGGGCAAGACCTCTGCAGAGCCCAGCTCCAGCTGGCAGGGGTGTTCATGGCACGGAGTCCCCTGCCCGTGGCAGACAGCGATGTCTCCTGGCACCAAGGCCACTGTGCCTGCAGTTTCAGATTCCTTCCCTGTCCTGTCGCTGGTGTTGCGGGTGATTTATTTGCTGCTTGGCAGAACTCAGCAGCCCTTAGGAAATGGATGTCAGCTTATTGTGTTTGAGGGAGGGATGGATATGTACTTTCCGTTACATAAACTGGAGCCTTCCTAGCTCTACGTCCGTCTGCCCACAGGCTGTGTTGGGAGCCTGGGCCTGGCCCTCACCCACTCACCTTCTTCATGGTCTTTGCCTGGAGACAGTGTCTGCAGACTTCCCAAGCCCCAAGTTCATCAAAACAGCCAATAGTAAGAGATATTTGCTTTAAACATGAACCTGGATCATTGTCATCTGATATTAGAAATCTGAATTCAAAGATTTCCTGGTGCGACAAGGAGATGAGGCTGTCCTCATGCCTGCTCTTCCCTGTTCCTGGCTGGGCACGTGAAGGTCTCAGCACTCACAAGACGTATCTTCTCATGAATGACCTGGTGTTCAGGACAAGCAACAACAACACTTGGCTGGGTGGATGGAGCCCAGAGCCAAGAGACGTCAGGGAGACCTTGAGGCCAGGAAGGCCACGGGAGCTGCCTCATAGTCCCGAAAGTGCTCCGGTGCAGTGAGCTGTCCTCTGAGATGTGCAGGATACAGGGAGGTAAAGGGAGGGTGCAGATGGGGGTGACCAGCAGCCACGGGGTTATTTGATGTTGAATGTCACGCTCCTTTGGTGGCGTGGGATACTTGGGGAGTACAGACCCTCGCAGGCACCCTGGACCCCACTCCACAGCCTGGCATATGTGCTGTCAGCACCGGCCCCATTCACCTCTCTCCCCATCAGCCTACAGGCTGAACCTCAGAGCCGGGGCACATGTGGGACCTGGATTGAGGCTGTGTGAGGGACTGACTTTGCCGAGCGACCGTCCAGCCCAGGATGGGAGACCGTCGTCTCCTGGTTACACTCAAGATGCTGCGTGATGCCAGACATGACCGTGACCCTCACCACAGGGGGCCCAGGCTGCCACCAGGATGGAGAGTGACTCAGGAAGGCAGGCCACCCCCTGCTAAGACTGGGTCACTGCTTTGGGAGAGGCGGGCAGTGGCCCTGGGAAGAGAGGGTGGGGACCAGAGTGTGGACCAAGGACATCAGTGGGAAGGGGCGGGAGGTAGGACTGTGTGTGGGCCCAGGCTCCACACCTGGAACATGCGGCTCAGCCTCATTGAATGGTGCTTACAAAACATAGACTAAAGAAAAAGTGACCACAGGTTGCAGGGGCAGGACTGCAGAGCTCTGAACCCCACGCATGGAGCCCTTCTGAGCATGGGCGCCAGTGCTCGCGGGTCGAATACCCACGATGCTTGCGTGGTACCTGATTAGGTTTGGATGTTCACCTCTCGTCCATGAAAAGTGCCATTGGGAGAGACAGAGCGCATGCCAGCAGTGCCTGGGGCTGAGGGTAGAATTGGGTGCTGACAGCAAGCAGGCTCGAGAGGATTTTGGGGTGATGAAAAGGTTCTAAAACTGGAGTGTGGCAATGGCTTCACAAATCTGTAAGTTTACCAAAAAACATGCAATTGTATGCTTGCTCACAGTGGGGGAATTTTATGGCATGTAAATTATACCTCAATAAAGCTTTAAAAATGACACTGCTGGGCATTCAGAATTGGCAGAGCAGATGGTCAGCCACGGGGCTCTGCCTCTGTTCCCTCTTCCCTGCCTCGGTTTCCCAGCCCACGACATGGGAGAGGGATTTCTAGAGAGCCCTGTGCTCTGCAACTCTGGGCCTTGTTAGCTCCAAAGCCACTCCCAGCCAGTCACTCCCAGGAGGAGCGAAGGCCACGTGGTGCCTGAGGTTGGCCCAGGAGAGGGGTCTCCTGCCCCTGGGAGGAGCACCAGGCACGTACCACTCCTGTGGTTGTTCTGGGACTGTCGCCTAGCCTCCCGAGCCGTAGGTGACGGCAGGTCGAGGGTGCCCTCTGCCAGGTGGTGCCCGGGGCCATTAAAGGCACAGCGTCAGTCTCTCAGTGCACCTTCTCCACCACCCAAAAGCTGTGCTTGTGGCCATGGTGCAACCTCATAGCCCGGGTCCATCAGGCCTGGAGCAGTGTTGAAGCTTCACATCCCATTCCAGGCATGGTTTCTGGAATGCATCTGCTACAATAAACCCCTGGGGTTCAAATAACCACTAGAAACATGGCTGTGTGTCAGGGCTTGCCATTCCAGCATCAGTACTGAGTGCTCCTTGTTGTGGGAGCAGCAAGGAATGCGGGGAGCCCTAGGCCTGTACAGCTGCTAACCGAGCTCCCTCGCAGACACAGAGGCCCCGAGAGCGAAACCGTGAAACTGAACACAGCAGCCAGCGGGTAGGAAACGTTGAGCACAGGTCTCAGCAGACATGCAGGGAAGTGGCCAGGCGTGGGGCCCACTCAGGGTCTCCCCAGAGGCCTGTGGATCTTCAGGCTTCATCCAGAACAGGTGGGGTCACTAAGCCAACCTCCCCCAGCCCTGCAGGCACAGGCACCTTCACACAGAGGAGCAGAGGGAGGGAGCTGAGTTGGAGAGGCTGAACTTCTCCCTCATGGGCTGGTTGGCATTGATGCCTCAGGCCGGATCTGCAGTCAGTCCAGGGCTCCTTAGGGAGACCGGCCGTGCAGGGAGACGAAGACACCACACCTGCCACGTCACCTTGGCACACGAGTGCGGTGGGGACAGATTTGCATCCCCACTGTCACGCACGTGTCACACGAATAGTCAGCCACCAAAGGTATGGGGGTAAAATTAATGGATTCTGATTCATCTGGAAAGCTCCCTTCCCCACTGACAATGTCTTTGATTTTTTTTTGGTTTATCTTTGCCAATGGCCAGCATGAAGTTAAACTAATATGAAAATATGGACACGCCCTCCTTGGGCCCTGGGGAAAGACTGGCCCCACCGCGGCCCCCACCATGCCCCTGAGTGCACACCGCCTCGTGGGAGGCCCTCAAGCTTCCCTGAGTCCTGACCCAGGTGAGTGGGCACCAGCGTCTTCCATTGCACACAGCGTTTCTCCTGAGCCCAGATTCCTGTTTTCTCTGGAGACTGCTAAAAAAATGTCACCTACAGCATCTGCCTTTCTTTTCTTTCGACTGAACTGGCTGTCCCCAGCAGATGAGTCTGTGGGAGCAGATGGGAAACTGACAGAAAGCCAGGGAGGAGGGGGAGGCAGAGTGGCCGGACACCTGGAGGCCAGGAGTTGGCCACTGCAGGGCACCCCTGCCCCTGTGGGAAGGAGCCTCCTCCCTCGAACCCTGCAGCCCTCAGCATGACTCAGAACACACGTTTTCCCACTTAGAATCACAGCGTGCGCGTCTGTGTTAAGGTGGCCACAGCGCACACGGACGTGAGGACTCAAGCACGGCCCAGAGTCAGACTACACTCTCCACCTCCCATCACCATGACCACCGGCTTCTCCAACAAAAGGTTCTGGGTGCTGGTGAGGTCCCCAGGGCACCGCACTTGGTGTGAGTGTGCACAGGCCACTCTGATACAGCCCTGCCCTCAAACAGCTCTGGGATGTGTGGAGAGAAAGACATCTGGACACCAATAACGCGTTTCAGCAGCATGGTGGTCACAGGCCAGCCAGCCACCAGCCTCTCTGCTCCATATGGGGTGCAGCTGTCCCTGGGACGGTCACCTACAGAGGCCAGCAGTTGGCAGGCCATCTTCATCTGAGAGGTAGGGAGCAGGATAGAGGGAAAGGCTGCTTTGAGATCCTGTCCCCTTGCCCAAACCAAGGACACCTGGGGATAAAGCAAAGCTCCCTAGGAGTAGACGCTTCAACGTGTCTCCCCAGGTACCTCCCTGTGCACCCCCCATTCAAACCTGCTTCCCATGGGGATGTCTGCAAGGACACACTCTGAAAACTCATCCCAGGAGATGAGCGGCAGTGTGAACGGACCCTGCCCACGATGGAAGGCTGCGTGTCCACAGGAGACCGAGTGCCCTGGGCTGCTGGGCAAGAGAGTGTGAAAGCTCTGAGTCGGCATGCAGAAGGCACTCGATAAGTGCCAGAGGAACTTGAATCTGCTATGTGGGGATGACAAGGTGTTCCGAGCATCTACTGCTATGTAACACATGACTCCTGAACTTGGTTGAAATAACAACAGTCAGTCACTGAGCTCACCAGTCTGCAGCTTGGGGGTGAAGGGGGCTGAGAGATAGAGAGAGACAGAAAGAGAGAGAGAGGGGAAGCTGGCCACGTTGCTCGGGGAAAACATGTCTGGGCAGTCCTCCCGTCATGGCAGTGATGGTGGGGTGTGCTGCTCGGCGGTTTCCCATTAGAGAGAAGAACGCTTTCTAGAGGCCTCCCTCCCTTTGGCCAGGTCAAGAGGTAAAGCTGAATGTTGCCTGGCACGCTGTGAAGTCCCATGGGCCTGTGGCCCTGCCCGACTCTTGGGGAACCTGCAGAAGTGAGGAGGGGTGGGCAAAAGGACTCCAGGAGGAGAAAGATCAGTTTGGGGAAATTAGCGCCAGGCTGGAGGGCAGGAAGAACAGCCGTCCCACTCCCCACTTACGATGGCCAGGCCTAGAGCCTGCAAAGAGGTCAACCCTTGATATTCAGAAGTCCCAGCCCAGGCTGCCGGCTCTGACCCTCACATATGAACTCTCCTGAGCCACTCCACATCCCTGAGCCTCAGTTTCCTCATCTAGGAAAGGGTTAATCACTGCACTTTCTTCCCAGCTTGGGTGAGCAGCATGTGATGCTCGGGGCCCCGCTGCAGGGCGTGGAGACCCCTTTTCTGATCGGGACATCATCTTAGTTTCCACGCAGCCGTGTATTTCGTCCCTCATGTTTGCACAGCCTAAGATTTTGTCTGTTACCACCTACCCTTGAAAGGCCGGTGAACCTCAAGCCTCTTCCGTGTGCACCTGCAGCTGCAGCCTGGGTTGATGGCAGGGCTGCTCTGCCCCCAGGCAGCAGCGGAAAGGGCCAAGCGTCCTTCATTTCCACACCTGAGTACTCCCTAACCCTACAGGATGGACCTTTTTCAGCAACTGGGGCATCTAAGAAGGGAGTACAGTACATAGGAGGAAGAGAATGGCCGGTGAAGCATCTCAACTTCATCTGCTAGTTGCTAAAGGCCTTTCTGCAGCTGTCTCTGGATAGGAGGGCCCCATGTTCTCCAGTGGACGTGTGTGTATGAGGAGGTCCCCATTGGACTCCATCAGTGGTCCCTGGAGTCACAAAGAGCAGGTGGCTATACCTGCAGACTTTACCTGTGGGGTCACTTCTGTGGGCTCTGACCTTGGCACACCTAGGATGACCTTGCCAGGGACCTGGGAAGAATGCCAGGGAGCTGCAGAGTTCCTTTCTTGCCTCTTGACTTGTGAGCCATACAACAGGCCCTCTGTGCCCAGGATCCATGGGGCTCCTTCACTGGGTCCCGATGGGCGGGTCACAGAGGGCCTCAAGAGGAAGCTGTCACCCTTCACAGGAGCTGCCATGAAGGGCAAGTGACACTGTGTGCAAAAACATTGTACAAAGCAAAGCAGGCTGCACAAATCCAGAAAATGTGGAGCACAGGGGGCTGCCCAGGAGTTTGGTATCATTTGTAAGTAAGACAAGAACTGCAAGTTCCAGGAGGTGGCGGGTGTGCTTGGCAGGCGCCAGGCTGTGATTCTCTGATGGGTCTGATGGTGCCTAAGGCTGTCCTCCGAAGAAGGGCCACCTGCTCCACGTCAGGGAGAGGAAGCACTGTCTGCACCCTGGGGGCTGACGTTATGCCTAAAAGAAACACACAAGCACAAGTGTCCTCGGCCAGATTCCCCCTCGCTACAAACATATCTTTTGGCCAAAGAGAAACTCTAGTTGCTCTAAAGGCAAAATCTGCAGAGCCTGTCTGATCGCTGGCATAGCAGCTGCCTTCTCATCCTGCCATGCGGCCTTCCCGTTGCACCACCCTCTCTCCACCTCTGACACCCGACAGGCCCCACTTTCCAGGAGCCCCTCAGCCAGCGGGATTGCAGTCTCAATGTCACCGCTAGGCATTCCTAATGGAATTCTGCTTCTTTTCCATTTCTTTCCCGGCCTCCTTTTATCCATGAATCTTAAAATTTCCAAATTATTTAGCTAGTCCTTGGAACAAAATCCCTTGTATAGAAGAACATAACAGCTCAGAGAAGAGAGACAAGTGGCCAAAGCCACAAACAAAGCTAAGGGCCGAACCATGGCTGGAATTCAGGTTTCCAGGCTAGACCCTTCTTTGCAGCTTGGAGGAGAAGGATAAAACCTCAGCAGAAAGAAGATGCATGAAGCAAGCTGCAGATGCTGCAGTTAGCAGGGGGAGTGAGCTGAGAAGGCACTGCTTCCACTCAGGGAAACAGCCAGGAGCGGTCAAGTGACACGCTCTGACCAAGGAGAAATAGTGGAAGCTTGCCAGGGACATCTGAGAAAGCTTTTCCTTTCCTCATGGAAATGGCCAAACAGCTGGCACTGCCCTTCGAGACTGGACGCAAAGCCTGGAGGAGCAGCAGACATCCCGCAAAGGCAAGAGAAAGGCTGGGAGAGCCACAGAGCCTCTGCCGGATGTGCAGCTGCTGAGCTGACACCAACCAGTACTGACCCCTAAACCACCTGTGCAGTGAGCAAAACACACTTACTGGTTTACGCCATTGTTTTCCGGGTATTTTATCACGTGCAGCCTTATTTATTTATTTATTTATTATTCTTTATTTATTTATTTTTGAGATGGAGTCTTGCTCTGTCGCCCAGGCTGGAGTCCAGTGGCGCAATCTGGGCCCACTGCAAGCTCCGCCTCCCGGGTTCACACCATTCCCCTGCCTCAGCCTCCTGAGTAGTTGGGACTACAGGCGCCTGCCACCATGCCTGACTAATTTTTTTTGTATTTTTAGTAGATACGGGGTTTCACCGTGTTAGCCAGGATGGTCTCAATCTCCTGACCTCGTGATCTGCCCGCCTCGGCCTCCCAAAGTGCTGGGATTATAGGCGTGAGCCACCGCACCTGGCCTGCATGCAGCCTAATTTATTCCTACATGATGCAGGCTTTTCTGCCTAGATGCAGCACACAGCCACTCCATCTCAGGGTAGCGATCGATGCAGGAACAACAACAACAAATTTCAGTCTCTCAACACAGTAGACTTTGTTGCCAACTGACTGTCCCACACAGCAGGTGCTCCTGGTCCTTGGAAGCCTTCCTTCTGGACCTTTGCCCTCCCCCAGGTCAGCGGAGGATGCTGCATTTGGCTGGCAGATGGGAAACCGGGACAGTTGATGCAGAACAAATCACCCCCACAACTTAATGGCTTCAAATCACAAACCGTTATGATCTCACAGTTTCTGTGGGTTGGAAATCCGCTCACAGCTCAGCTGAGTGCCTCCACCTTGTATTCTTGGATGAGGGTGGAGTCAAGCCCTCAGCAGGGTCTTGGGTTTTATCCGAAGGTTCAACTGGAGAGGGTTCCATGTCTAAGCTCATTCATGGTTGTTGGTAGAATTCAGATCCTCATGGACTCTTGGACTTGGAGCCTTTGTCCCTGGATGACCATTGGCTCCAGTCTCTGCTCAGGCCCTGGCCATGGGGGCCTCTGCCTGGTGTAGTGCACAGCATGGCAGCTGGCCTCATTAAAGCAAGGGAGAAAGGGAGAGAGGGAGGGTGCTGGGACAGGAGAGTGAGAGCAGAACAGAAGCCACCGTCTTTTTATGTTCCACCCCATTACTTCTGCAATGTTCTATGTAGTCCCCTCCATACTCAAGGAGAGGGGTCCCACAAGGGTGTGAATGCCAGGAGGTGGGGATTGCTGGGCATCTCAGAGGCTGCCTCTCACAGGCATAAAGGCAGGCCTGTGCCTTGTTCACCTGTCCTGGGGTGGCACACTTCACTTCTGCTTATCTGTCTCATCAGGTGACCACAACTGACCACAGGGACACTGGGAAGGCAGTCTAGCAGAGGTCCAGGAGCCACAGGATATGGTGAGGAGAGTGACCACAGTCAGGCTGTACCTCACCGGATGGAAGCTCCCTTCCTCCAGGACCTGCAAGGCTCCCTGCCCTCATCGGCTCCCCCAGCCTAGGAGATGCTCTGTCTCACTTGCTGGAAGGTATTTTCCCTTTCATGCTTCTGTCTAAGATACTCTGTACTTCAGATTCTTGCTCTTCCACTGAAACCTAGGGCTTGGGTTTTTGGAAACAAAATCCATAAATTCTTGCAGGGGATGAGATTTCTGCTTTGACTAAGTCATGACCCTCTGTGAGGCAATGAGCCTGGTGCTGCTGACCACCTGCTTGAATTGGAGGATGGACAGAGAAGAAGAGATTACTGGGGCAAAAGCAGAAAGATGGATGCCCTTCAGGGAACACAGCATACATTCTAATCCCTCAACCAAGGACTCTGATGCTGTCAGGCAAGCTTGTGCTCCCCGACAAATACCTGGCCTCTGCTCCTCAGGTGGGAGGTGAGTCTTGGAACCATGTGCCTTTCCCCTCGGGCTGTTGGGAGTGAGTGGGACCCATGTGTTCTGTGGAATGGAAACTGAGGCTCTCAACAGAGTCCAGCATCTGGGCCGGGCTGCCTGACTCACAGGTAAGAACGGGGGTCAGGGTTGATGTTCCCTGAGAAAGTAATTTTAAAGTAATGTTGACTTGCTCCAACCAACACCCCCCTAGACATCTTCACCATGCAAAAAAAGTTGTGTCTAATACATGTGTCCTAACTATGAATCACCTCACTGGGGCATCTTAGAATGCCTGACATGCACACCACGTGGCAGCTTGGGTCTCCCCACGGCACTGTTCCAGTCCTGCACACTCATCCAGAACTTGCCACCACTCCCCCCAAGAAGTGAATCTCTTTCTTCTGCTCTTGGAACTCATGAGACTTGATAGCCACCTCATTGAATGAAATGCCACAGAAGTGACACCATATGACTTCCAAGGCCAGGACATGCAAGATGAGACAGGTTCTTCTTGGACTTCCTTTCTGTCAGGACCTTGATCTTGTAACCAAGCCACCATGTTGTGAGGAAGTCCAGGTGCTCTGACTGACAGTCCCACCAAGGTCCCTGCCCACAGTCAGCATCAGCCACCAGACATGAGTGAGCATTCAGGCAACTTCAGACCCAGCCTGTAAACCCTCCCTGCTGGTATCCAGGGCACGGGGAGGAGTTGTCCCACCCAGCTCTGCTTCAACTGCAGATTCATGAACAAAATAAAGGTTGCCATTGTTATTAGCATCAACAGTTGGGATTTGTTACACAGCATTAGATAATAACCATGGCACATGCCCCCTGGCACACTGGCCCAGGGGAATAACTTGTGACATGTACAGTGAGAGCTGCTTGTGGAAGGGGTGACAATAGGCAATAAACCAGTGAAACCAAACAGAAGCAGATTTGGTTTAGCACCGTTTTTCCCTGGTCTTGCACTCTGACCATGATTTCCTGGGAGGCCAGGGCATAATAATCAAACAATGTGCCCGTCAATGAGGATGGAAGAGTGGAAGTCATGTCCAGGAAGGGGCACATGAAGATGCTGCAGAATCCTCCGTCTTCATGGCGAGCAGTTCTGGCACAGGTTCCCCATGCAATGTGACACCTCCCTTCTTCAGAAAGGAGCTTCTCCTGCGGGTGGAGTTCAGGGCACGTGCCCAGAAGAAAATTGCACCAATTACGACACTTTAAATGCTGACAAACACTACAAGCATCACAACATGAAGAAAAATAACAGCATCAGTCATTTAATAATTATCAGCCTGTTGTACATTTCTCTCCAAATTTTTGTCTATATACTTTTTGATGGTCTCTTCATACAAGTACACCACATCATTTCTATGAAGAAAATGGAAAGATAATCCAGTCTCCTCCAGCATGAGTGACCTCTTTTTTATCTTGGTTGTTGAAAGTTTAGAAAAGTTAATTTTAACTTGGCAGCCCATTACTGGTAACGACAAGAGAAATTTTAGGATTCTTGTCAAATTTAGGAAATTATCATATTCCTTTCACACCTGATCTGTAAAATGTTAATGCTTTTTATGTTTTCTTGGGTAGTGAATACTCTTAAATACTCTGGATTGATATCTTGAACTCATTTCACTTTTGTTGAACAGATAGAGGGTTTTCAGGTGGCAAAAATTACAAATTCCTCATAAGAATTTTTTCCCATTGGACGGGAGCTACACGTTAGAGCTCCTGGAACTTTAGTCTTAATTAGCTTCATGTAAATTTCTCTGAGCTTGTGTGTCCCCAGGCAGAAGCGCCCCTCAGCAGCAAAGCGAGGGCTGTGCCATCACCCACCACACAAGGCTGTGGGGAGTCAGTGCGGCCGTGCAGGTGCCAGCCCACTCCTAAGTGCTGGGTACAGGTGAGCTTTATCATTACTTACTGTTGTAAACCCTGGCAAATGTCTCCACAAGACTGTAAAGTGAATACTGGCAGCATGTGTTAGAGCAGCCTGTATAGTTCTCCTGCAAAACACAGACCTTGGAAACCTCAGCTCTTTTTTGTTTGTTTGTTTGTTTATTTGTTTGCTTGAGACAGAGTCTCACTCTGTCACCCAGTCTGCAGTTCAGTGATGTGATCTCTGCTCACTGCAACCTCCACCTCCCGTATTCAGGTGATTCTCCTGCCTCAGCTCTCCGAATAGCTGGGACTATAGATGTGCACCACTACACCCAGCTAATTTTTGTATTTTTAGTAGAGATGGGGTTTCACCATGTTGGCCAGGCTGGTTTCAAACTCCTGACCTCAGGTGATAGGCTTGCCTCAGCCTCCCAAAGTGCTAGGATTATGGGCATGAGCCACTGCACCCGGCCAGCTAACTCTTCGGCTGTCACCCGGTTTTTCCACCCCTAATGGAAGCTAATTTCTTGCTTATAAAGGGTTAACTAGAAATTAGCTTCCATTAGGGGTGGAAAGACAGTGTTGTCCTTTAAAAACTGGGTGGCAGCCCTACCAGCACAGCCAAACACATCTACTGGAACAGTGTGGTAAAACAGCACATGTGCAGGTGAGGATGCTGCTGCGGGGAGTGCAAAAGGGGGACAGCCTCCTGGAGAGTGGCTTGGCTGTGCCCTAAAATGTCGGCCACATACCACTTATGACTCAGCAGTCTGGGTCCCTAGGCATTTTCTCTAGATAAACGAAAACCTGAACGTGGATGTTTATAGCAACTCTAGTCATAACCACCAAACACTGGAAAAGCTCAAATGCCCTTTAACAGTGGAATAAATGATGGCACATTTGTGTCATGGACCGCTTCCCAGAAATAAAAAAGAACTAACTTGATACAGGCGACAACCTAGGGTGGGTCTCAAGGTGTCACGCTGAGCAAAGGTAGCTCTGCAGTGTGGGGCTCTGATTCTGCTCCATTCTTGAAGAGACACCACTGGGCGAATGGTAAATAGGTCAGCAGCCCCGGGGGGTTTCGGTGCAGGAGGGTGTGGCTACACGGGGCAGCAGGGGGGCGTTGTGCTGATGGAATGTGGTGGTGGTTACACAAATCTCTATGTGTGTGAAAACTCACAGAACCATGCACAAACAATCAATGCTACTGTAGCTCTATTAGTCTGTTCTTGTGCTGCTATAAAGAAATACCTGAGACTAGGTAATTTATAAAGAAAAGAGGTTTAATTGGCTCAGTGTTCTGCAGGCTGTACAGGAAGCATGGCTGGGGAGGCCTCAGCAAACTTACAGTCACGGCAGAAGGCGAAGGGGAAGCAGGCACATCTCACACGGCTGAAGCAGGAGCAAGAGAGACAGCAGGGAGGTGCCACACCCTTAAACAACCACATCCCGTGAGAACTCACCCACTAATCAGTACCGAGGGGATGGTGCTAAGTCATGGGAACTCCACCCCCATGATCTGATCACCTCCCACCAGGCCCCACCTCCAACACTGGGCATTACAATTCGAAGTGAAATTTGGAAAGGGACACAGGTCCAAACCGCATCAGTGACAGTGACAACTACACAGCCAGGGGAGCTCCCTTCTGGGCCCAGATGCCCAGGACCTCAACCATGTAGCTCACGGGGTAGCGAAGGCTGCACGCCAAGCAGGGTTTAGGCGTCTGAGCCTTGCTCGTTTCAGAAGCACACGTGGTGGAGGAGCAGACAGACTGGGGTTGGGGCCTGCAGGCAACCTCCTCTGAGGGCAGGGCCAGTATCCAGGGGACAGGAGAGAGGGGTAGCCAGTCAGTGCCTCGCAGGCATGGGAGGAGGGAAGGAGTCATGCACGTCTGAGAGGCAAGAAGATCGCCCATGAGGCTGCCTGGCAGGGGACTTGGCAGGGGGAGCCACAAGGGTCCAGGGCCCTGAGCAGCCTCCCGTGCAGTGGGATGGGTCAGGCCTGAGTGGACAGTGCTTGGAGAGTTGATCCTGAGATGTGGGACGGTGCTGAGGGCCAAGCCCTCTGAAATGCCAGCAAAGCGCTGCTCATGTGAGAGTGGGAAGTGGGGTCAGGGAGGGGACTGCTGTGTCACCAGGACACCCGGCTGGCTCTCCGGTCCTGGGCCCCTGACCACCTCCCTCCCAGATGCCTCTGTCCATGCTTCCTGAGAGATGACCCCAGCTTGACAGACAAACCAGTGGGAACCGGGAACACCAGGGGGCCTCCCGTGCACAGGGCTGGCCGGGGTCTAAGGAAACTGGAGAGAGACTTTGTCTCCCCACACAGAGCCCGTCTGATACAAACCCACTGCAGGATGCAGTGCGAGCCAGGAGCACCCAACCCCAGCCTGGAGAATCGATGAGAGCGACGGGAGCAGCCCGTTTCATGGCATCTACCCCGTGGTATGTGGTGTTTCTAATTTTAGACGCAGGTTGTCATGGCAACAGGATGTGTTTTTTTGTTAAATATAGCAGCTGTTTCAGTCTCACATGCCCTATGGACAGGAGTATGCTTTTGCTTGGAAAACACTCGGATATTAGGTGTAAGGAATGAGGAATGAAAAACATCGGCTTTACACAGGAGGATGGAGGAAGCGTGCCTGATAAACAGTGTTTTCAAAGCATCAGAGCAGAGGTCGTGCAATTCCAGGCCGGGGGCTTTCCCCGACTTGCCAGCGCACCAGTGTCTCTGAAATAAGACCGCAGTGAAGAAAACCTCACTCCAGCAATGCCTAGGAGCCCAGGCTTTGGGGGCTACCAACAGGGGTCACTCTCTGGAGCCCTCTACACTTGGGCACATCACATGAGCTTTGTTGGTCCTGGTCTCTCCATCTGCAGGGCAGAAAGGCACCAGCTCCCAGGGCCCTGGTTCCTGGGCAGATCCTGCACCCACTGGCTCTGGCACCACTTCATAAATGACAGACCCATTTTTGCTGTGAAGAACAATGCACGTTGATGCGAGTGAACACAGGGCAGCTTCCTTCCCACGGCCGTGTGTCTCCTGCGAAGGAGGCTAACAGAGCCATGCTCAGGCCTCCCAGGGAGGGTCCACTCACTGACCAAGCAGGCTGGGTCCAGGCCCTTTTAGAGGAAAGGCTGCTTTCCCTGGACTCCATACAGAGACATTCCTCAAGCACTTTGCCCACTTCTCTGTTAAACAGCAAATCCCCCACATTAATTTTCTGTTTCTGCTACAGAAAATTGCCACACATTTAGTGGCTTATGACAGCACTCAGTGATTACTTCACAGCTCTGTTGGCCAGAAATCCAGCTCAGGCTCACTGGGCTAAAATCAAGGTGTCTGCAGGGCAGGGCTATGTTCCTTCTGTAGGCTGAAAGGGTGAATGCATTTCTTTATCTTTTCCAGTGTCTAGAGGCCACCTACATTTCTTGGCTTGTGGCCCGTTTATCCATATCTGAAGTCCGCGAAAACACATCTCTCTGACCCTTCTTCCACTGTCATTTGTCTCTCTGACTGCAGCTGGGAAATGTTCTCCACTTGATGGTAACTGGCGACATTCACAGATACTTACATCTCTAAGTAGCTCTCAAAAAATCCTTTAGAAGAGACCATAATCATCAACACTTGACCATGCCTGACTTTCATTCTTTCATCCACTCATCCATGCACTTACCTATCCATCCACTCACGCATCCACATACCTACTCATCTGTTCATCCACCCATCATTCATACATCCACCTATTCATTCATCTATCCATCCACCAACTCTTTCATTCATTAATTTACCTGTCCATCCACCTACCACCCATCCATCTACTCACTTGCCCACCCACCCATCTATCCATCCATCCATTCACTCACCCATCCTTTCATTCATTCACCCATCCATTCACCTATCTATCCACCCCTCCACCCACGCATCAGCCCACCCATCCACTACCCATTTATTTATGCAACCATCTATCCATTCATCTATTCATCCATCCATTTATCCATTCATCCTTCCATCCATCCATCAACCCATCATCTATCCATCCCATCCCTTTCATCCATCCATTCATCTATCCATCCACCCATTCATCCATCCTTTCATCCATTCATGCATCCATCCACCTATCCATCCACCCACCCACCCACCTATGCATCAATCCACCAATCCACTACCCATTTATTTATGCAACCATCTATCCATTCATCTCTCCATCCATCCATTTGTCCACCCATCCATCCACCTATCTATCCATTTATCCCATCCATCCACTCACTCATCCTTTTATTCAGTCATCCATCCATTTATCCATCCATCTACTTATTCACCCACCCACCCACCTACGCACCAGCCCACCCATCCACTACCCATTTATTTATGCAACCATCTATCCATTCATCTCTCCATTCATCCATTTGCCCACCCATCCATCCACCTACCTATCCATTTATCCCATCCATCCATCCATCCATCCATCCATCCATCCATCCATCCATCCATTTATCCATCCATCCATCCATCCATCCATCCATCCATCCATCCATCCATCCACTCACTCATTCTTTTGTTCATTCATCCATCCATTTATCCATCCATCTACTTATCCATCCACACACCCACCCGCAAATCAATCCACCCATCCACTACCCACTTATTTATGCAACCATCCATCTATTCATCTATCCATCCATCCAGTTCTCCACCCATCTATCCATTCATTCATCCACCCATCTATCCATCTATCCCATCCATCCATCCATTCATCTGTCTATTTATCTATCCATCCACCACTTGTCAATATCTTACTACAAGCCAGGCCTATGCTAAATTCAGGAGAAAAAGAATTGAATAAAATGACCCTTGAGCACCAGGAGCTCACATTCTATTAGGGAGTAAGGCATGCCAATAAGAAATTTCTACACACCCACGCAATTATCTCAGAACAGAATTGTGTGGGGCAGGGAAAATGTCTTCAGTCTGGGGAATATGAGCATTATTCAGATGAGACTGCTGCCCCCAGCAACTGAGCTCTAGCTGGAGACTGAGAAATACCAGAAATCATGAGAATACAAGTCAGCAAGAAGTTGTACTAGGAAAGGTCAAAGGGAGGCACAGAACAGGTGTTGTTGTGGGAGTTAACAGGAGGGGGTAATTGTGCCCATCGTCACACTGCCACCCTGGCCTCCCACCGGATATTTGCTCCTGAAGCTGGCCTGGGTTGACCTTTTGAGAAACATTCTCTTCTTGTGCTGTGTCTGCTGATAAAATGTCTTAGAGCAATATTTGGATTTGAAATTCTAGCTGTGGGATATTAATTTCTCTGAATCTAATTTTTCTCATCTATAAAATGGAGATAATTATACTTATTTAAGGAATGTTGTCATGAACACATAAAACAATGTGCTCTGAGTGTCTGGCTCCCTGCTTGGTGCCTTCCTTGGTTGATTCACTCAACAGATACCAGTGGATGCTTACAAGGGCTGAACATGCTTGGTGGAGAAGAAGCAGGTACAAGTTAATGAGAAGTGCACCTATGCAGGGGCATGACAGCTAAGAAGGGACAGACAAGCGGCAGCAGGTGCACAATGCCGAGGTGATACCTGCTTGGACAGGGCACCGGGAAGATCTCCTTGGAGGCAGCACAGCCAGAGGCTGGGGAGGAGCCCGGGCTCCGGGCAGGGGAATGGCGCTGTGCAGTGCCTGACAGATGCTGGCTTTCTGTCCGCCCCTGCCTCCTGCTTGGCCTGGAGTAAGCAGCTGCAATCAGCCCCGGGTCCCTGGGGAGGCTTGGGAGGGGAAAGAGTCATAATGCACATTTTATCGAGTGGAGGATGAGGTCGCCGGTGACTGATGCCTCAGTTGCTCCCAACACAGACACACTGGGGGCTCTGGAAGTCGAAGCCAGTGCCACGAGGACAAGGCTGGGGGGAGACGGCTCCCAGGGCCCCTCCCTCTGTGCTCTGTGAGGACCATTATGAGGAGTGAGGGTAGGCGTCTGGAGCAGATCCATTAGGCCCCACAACACAGCCCAAATCGATGCCATGGAGAGCGGAATGGAGCAGCAGCGAAGGGGTGGGCCGCTGTCCCCACTGGCCAGACACGGAGAGCACAAAGAACGCATGGAGGCGCCCAGGATCTGACTTGAAATGTGCAGTGACACCCGGGGGCATTTAGGCCACATTTCCTCCTGCTTCCATAAGGCTGTGCTTTCAGAACAAGGATGACTACGCTCTCTCCCTGGTCAGGAGAGGATGGCGAGGTGATTCAGAGGAAGCAAAAATTCTCAAGAACTTTCCAAAACGCAGGGCATCGCAGTGGCAGATTTACTTTCTGCTTACCCAATACATTAGTCTAAGCACAGGCCTCCTTGGTGCGTGTTCCCGAGGCCCGTTCCTGAGAGCTGCACACCGCGGGCTGAGGCACTGGGAGCTTCCAGATCGGAGGGTGAAGGGGGGACCACAGGGTGTTTGTCACCCATCGGGAGGGTGAGGAAACCCCATTATTAGGGGCACATTAAAACCTGAATGAGAATGATGGCCCAACCCTTCCTGAGCTACAAGCTGGGGAACCGGCTTCATGGGACCTCCCAGTACTAGCCGGGCCCTGATGTAGCCTCCAGATTCAATGCTGTGCTGCATTCAGAAAATCTGGTGGACATCTGCAGACACCCCCAACCCTGGGGCGTCAGGGGCTCAGAGAGGTGCAGCCACATGTGCTCAGGCTCACACAGCAGCGTGGCCTGAGATGGACAGCCGGCTCCTGCGTCTGGGACCAGGGCTTCGACGCGCCAGGACCCACGGAGCTCCCTGTGCCCACAGAGCCAGTGTGCTCTCAGGGGCTCCACACGCAAACCACGGGCAGGTCTGCTGCCACCAGGCCTCTCTCTCCCACTTTCTAGACGGTTGGCCTGACCCTGTTTGGAAAACAAGTGTGGAAACCCAGCCAGGCCACCTGACGTCTTCCTCATTCACACCCTTCCCTCTCCGGCTCTGTGGGTGAGGCTAGAGCTCACGAATTAAACATTGTCCATAGCTTTGGTGATTTCTTCCCTAGATTACTCGGATGGTGTTTATTTTTATTTCTATTGTCCATCGCGCAGTAAGTTTCTTCTCCCTTTAAAAACGCTTCAACTATGAGTTGCTCAA
Organism: Hylobates moloch; assembly: GCF_009828535.3. Taxonomy (NCBI): domain Eukaryota; kingdom Metazoa; phylum Chordata; class Mammalia; order Primates; family Hylobatidae; genus Hylobates; species Hylobates moloch. The sequence goes on from NW_026652276.1 coordinate 2,130,353, forward strand.
AACAAGGGGCTTCTGACAGCACCGTTCCCACGCAGGGCAGAGTTCCCACGCAGGGCAGAGTTCCCACGCAGGGCAGAGTTCCCACGCAGGGCAGATGTCCAGGAGTCAGCCTGGGCCCGGTCATGGTGGGTGACGGGGGTCTTCATGTAGCCCTGCAGACCCCACCCAGCTGGGCAGAGTCATCCTCACCCCTGGCAGAGTTGATGCTACCATCCCCATAGCCTGCTGCTGCTGGGAGCGGCAGAGTCGCTCCTGCTTTTGCGGTGACTTCCAGGCTGGCCCAAAGCCCCTCTCCTGGGCCTCTGGGTGCTGCGGCCCTCAGCTCAGCCTCCCCTCTTCCCCAAGCCTGCACAGTGCAGGAAGGCTGCCCTTCCCCCTCTCCGCCCACACTGCAGGAAGCACATTCAGCTGCAGAGGGGTAGGAAGGGCCCCGGGCCGCGCTCCAGCGGGCCTGGGGTGCTGGAAGCCAAGATGAGCTTGGTCAGCCTGGGGTTCACCTGGTGTTTCTGTACCAGGGTATGGAGGCAGCACAGAGACGAAGCCCCCAGCTCTGCCCCCGAGACTTCCAGGGGGCCTGCATTGCACTACCCCTGCCCTTGGGGACCACTCCTCACACAGAATGGACCCAACGACCCAGCTGTGTGGGCCAACTGCCCCCTCCTCCCCGGCCTGGGTGTCCCCTGGGTGACGTCTGCTGCCCGGGCTTTGGAGGTGTAAAGTGACTGTGGTCACATGCCTGCCCCGTCCGGGAGGGGCTCCCCCATCAGGGAGGGGCTCCTTCCCAGGCCACAGAGGCCCATCCTCCCCAGGCTTCCCGCACCCTCTGTCTGGGAACCAGCAGCTGCAGCACCTGTGCCACCAAGGCCACGTGTGGAGCGCAGTGGCTGGGAGCTTGGGGGCGGCATCACGCAGTCCTTCGGATGCCACCTCCCACCTGGGGGGCTCGTTACCTGGCTGAGCCTGTTTCCTCATTGGGATCTTATCTTTCTGCCATGGCTGTGGTGAGAATGACCTGAGGTCATGGTGAAGTGGCCTGGCAGGGACAGGGTGGCTGCTAGGATGGGGAAGGTGCCTCCACTCCTGCCTGAGTCCTGGAACAGGATGGCTTCCTGGGGAGCGGGCAGCGGGATGGGGAGGAAGTTGTCCGTGTGGAGAGCAGGGCCTGCAGAGGAGGGCTTCAGAGCAGACCCCGGACCCACCGGACCCACTGGGGTAGACACGGCCGCGGAAGAGCTGAGGAGGTCCCCCCAGCAGCCTGTCCCAGGACAAGGCCACCTTGTGGTCATGGGGACCTGGGCAGCCCACTGCCTCTCTCTGTCCTTGAGCTTCACTTGTAAAACACAGAGCCTGGGAGGAGCAACAGCTGATGCCTGTGGGAACATTCCAGGGGCTCCTCTCTGGCTCTCTGGGCAAGAAAACCTCCCACAGCCCAGGGCCGCTGCCCAAGGAGGCCAGGACAGCGGGGGTGTGCCGGGCCCCACGCCCTGGGCTTGCCCTCCAAGTGGAGGTGTCCAAGTGGGGAGGTGGCATCCAGGGCCTCTCCAGGGCCCCTGCATGTGGGATGTGGATGACCCTCGAGGTGGTCCTGATGGGCGGTCCGGGCAGCGCCGCCAGGTAGAGCCCGGGAATGAGTGCGGTGCTCCCAGGAGAATGACCCGCCTGGCCTGGCCCTGCCCAGGGAGATCCCAGGGACAAGCGCTGGTGCCTGAGAGGCTGCAAAAGAGACCAGCCTAGCGGGTGTCGAGGGCCTGGGCCCATCCAAAGGCCATGCTCGCTGTGCAGGTGTGAATGGCTATTTGGGAAAGGGGCCCACAGAGGAGAAGAAAGCGGGGAGCTTGGTCGGGGGGTGTGCTGGGGCCAAGGCGGAGCAGGCGGCCTAGAGAGCGAGGGGCAGCCATCAGGGTACAAGGAAGGGGTTTGGACCCCTGGGACGGCTGCTGCAGGTGAGCGCAGGGGACGAGGGGGGCCGGGGCATTGTCACCGTGATGGCTTCCCGAGCTCCTTCCCATCCAACCTCCTGCAAGACCTGCGTGTGGCCCTCCCGCCTCAGACAGCCCCAAGCTTCCAGGCCTGCATCTATGTCCACCCTGTGTCTGGGGGCGTCCCTGGACGCCGTGAGGGAGTGGGTAAGTGGCCCAGCAGATGGAGAAAGCCCCAGAACTGAGAGCTGTTGGCTCAGAATCTGAAAATGCCTGAATTTTCATCCCAGCTCACAAATGCTTCCTGACAGTCGCTGGTTCGTTGCTCCTGCTGTCTGCTTTGCAGTTGTGATGGAGAATAAGAGAGAAATATATTTGTTTGTTTTTGGAAGAGAAGCTTGCTGTTTGTCCTCCCTAGTCCCTGCGCAGAAGGTAGCATCTCTGCAGCCCCAGCCCCAAGACAGCCCCTGCTCTGAGTACCACTGGCAGAGCTGCTCCAGAGATGTGGGGGGCAGCTGCTCCCAGTGGCCCCCAGGAGGCCATTGCCGCTGCAGGTAGTTATTCTAAAGAGCTTCTCCTCCCGCTTGCCAGAGCTGAACACAGATTCTGGGAGCTCCTCCAGCCAAGCGAGAAGATGGGAGATGCTGGCCTGGCCCAGTCCCCGCCTCCAAGGCCCCAGGACTGAGGGGTTAGGGACTGAGCAAGGCTGTGCTGCAGGCCAGGGCTGGGTGACGGGGCCAGAAAGATGGGCCCTGACGGGGAGAGGGGCAAGTTGTGCAGCCACACCCGGTGTCCACTCCTGCTTTCAGGCTCCACAGCAGACGCTTCGCCAGAGGCCAGACTCCGCCCCTCAGGGGTGGTCTTGGTGCACCCGCAGCAGCCTGGCTGGCGTCTGAAGGCGGGGCTGTCCACCCCCACGCTGGGTAAATGGCTCTAGTCCTGCAACTTGTCGGGGAGTCAGGACACAGCTTCTGTCTATGGGGCCCTCTCAGCTCCAGGGATGGCCGGTCAGCACCTCTGGCCACCTTTGGGGGTCTGGGTGCTCACTGAGGATCCCAGCCCACTGCACACCCTGAACAATCAGCTCAGGGAATTTGGGGTGAGGGAGCTTCCCCAGGCCCTATGCATAGGCCTGTGTGTCATCAAAAGAGGGGTTTTTACTTCCACGAAGACGTAAAACCTACCAGGGCTTTCTAAACGGCCATGCTGGGCCCAGGTGACTTTGCGTGAGCTGGCTGGCCAGTTGTTGCAGACGATAAAGTTGCCAGCCTGGGGTCCCAACCGGCCACCACTCAGCTGGCCTGTAGGCCTAGCCTGGTCACAGCCCAGGGTGGGTCAGGGTAGATCAGGGAGGTTGGCTTCCCGGGAAGATCATCCTGAACAGGGGCCCCCGGGTGGCCTCGGTGGCGAAAACTTTGGCATCAGGTGGAGTCGGTAGAGCCCAGCTCTGTCCTTGGCTGCCTGAGACTCTTTGGGTAAGGAGCTTATTAGTTCTGAGTTTTGCCTTTCTGTAAAACGGGAACAATGGTGTCTCCTCCAGGAAGTCTTCACAGGGATTAAAGGAAAGATCGCATGCAAAGCCCTGGGCACGTGAGTGGAGCGTGCACCACAGGACCAGATGGTAGTCACCTGTGCAATCAGAAATGTTTGCATCTGCTCAGCAGTGTGTGACCCAAACAGCCAGTGTTCCCTCCCCTGGGCAGAGCTAAATTTTCAGAACCAGGGCTCAGAGCTTTGGAGGCGGTTGGGAGCCCTTTGTTGAGTGGCATCGGGTTGGTGCGACCGTTTTTACTCAGTGTAGACCTGTCAGGGGCACGGCCCCCACAACCTGACCACACATTGTCCCCCACACCGTGCCTTGACAAGCACTCCAAGGACACCCAGACTCTGCTCTGGACCAGAACCCTCCTCTGTGGACCACCCCCCACCTCCAACGGCAACACTGACATTCTTCGTGGTGGGCTCTGGCCGGGGCGGGAGCCCACGTGGTGGCTGCATCCGCAGGGCAGGTAGGCCTCAGTTCTTCCACCAGGATCCCTGAGACAGTCCAGAGAGGAGAGGCCAGTCGAGCAGATTATCAGCTAGTTTAAAAACCAAACAGTTGCTTTTTGTCTTTGGTTCGTGTCTGTCTTGGCGGCTCTGTGAGGAGCAATGTGACTTTCCACACCTCAGATGCTGCAGAAGGAAAGGCTAAACACCAGCCCAGGCGAGCACAGGTGAGGAGCAGGTGAGCGCAGGTGAGGGGCAGGTGAGCGCAGGTGAGGGGCAGGCAGGCTGGGTGTGGAGCTGCTGCCCAGGTGAGCACAGGCAGGCTGGGTGTGGAGCTGCTGCCCAGGTGTGTGCAGGTGAGGGGCAGGTGAGTGCAGGTGAGTGCAGGTGAGGGGCAGGTGAGCGCAGGTGAGGGGCAGGCAGGCTGAGTGTGGAGTTGCATGTTACTGCACTAGTGGTTCTAGCCATGGGGGGTGTGGAAAGCAGGATTCCAGATTCCCTGTGGTGAAGAGGTTGGAGAGAAGGAGCCTTGTGTGGGCAACACAGACTTGAATGTGGTGCCTCTCGAAAGCCCCCCTGACTCCTCCCCCTTGGCTCTGAGAGCCCTGAGGGTGAGCACCTTCTTCAGCTTTGGGCCCACTCTGGGCCTGGCCCCCACTGTGATTCAGGGCTCTTTGGAGAACTGAATTCTGAGTAGCACGCAAACCTGTCACCCGAGGGGGAAAAGACATTCTGACTCTAAAAGCAGAACTCACTGCTGGGGGCTGCTGGAGGGTCGGGCTGGGGTGTGGTGAGCTCCAGGGCGGGGCTTCCGCTGTGGGCGAGCACCGGGCACTGGGCGTGGCAGCAGAGCTGCTCTGCACAAGGGGAGAGTGGGAGGAAGTCAGGACGCGGGAGCCGGGCAGCCAGACCAGCAGGGCGGGGTCCAAGGCGTGAGCACACATGCCCTTGAGGACGCTGGGGAGGAAGTGGCCACAGGGATGAAGGCGGCAAGCCAGAGCAGCGGGGGGACAAGCACTGCGAGACCATGTCCACCCCAGCACCTTCCTCCTGCTTAGCAGAAATTTGGGTGCGGGCTTTTCCCTAAGCAGTGGGTTTTGGAGGTTCCCAACAATTGTGCCTTAGGCTCAAGAGACGGGAAGAAACCAAAATCACATCGGGGTTACACATTTGGAGGTTTCCGAGTCTCCTGAACACTGGACACAAGCCCGGTCTCCACCTGCTGCTACCATGGCCCAAGTGCCTTCTCCCTGACAACTCCAGGGTCTACTGAGCACTGGGCACCGGGCCAGGCACCCAGCGGGGCACTGTCAGGAGTGCAGAGATGAATCAGACAGCGTCTGTGCCCTCGAGGAGCTTACCGGAGGCTGGGAACACAAGACAGCTGCCCTGTTCCATGTGTATGAGGTGACATCAGACAGAGTCCATCCATTATCCATTAGAAGCAATCCCCCAACTCCCAGCGGGAGGGCCGGGAGGCTGTGCCAGTTCAGGGGTGCACTGGAACCCCGAGTCCTTTCTCCATCCTACCTCACCTTCCCCCGTGGCTTCGCTTCATCCTAGAACTGGGAGCAAGACCACAGCTGCAGCTCCAGGTGGGACAATGTCCTAGGAAGTGGGAAGCGGCTCTTTGCCCAGGAGACCTGTTAGACAAACAAACAACAAAACAGAAAAAAGAAGCTTTTTACGATGGAAAATTTCAAACATGGACAAAAGTGGAGAGAACCGGAGAACAGGCGCCAGGCCCCACCGCGGCATGTGAGCGGTGCTCCCTCCGCCTGTCCACCCTCCTCTCCTCTCTCCTCGTGCCCCAACCCCCCTCCCACACCTGTGGAAAGTGCACACTCATTCCTCAGTATCGGGGTTCACATTTTCCTGATGGTCTATCCTTTGTTTTACAGGTTTAAAAACACTTGGAATCAGGACGCAGTTAAGGGCCGCACATTGTGATTGGTTGGTGTATACATTGTAGCCTGCAGGTCTCCTTCCACATCTGTTTTTACATTAACTTTTAAAATGTTTTACTACTTATTTGTTTGTTTTTGTGGTGGTGGTTGTTAAAGAAATTGGATCATTTTTCATTTTCTGATTTTTGCTGAATACATCCCAGGGGTGGCATTCAACCCTTTCCTCTGTCCCCTGTAATTCCTGAAAGCTGTCGACAGGCTCCGCTGGGTATTTTGGGGAGGCTGCGCTTAGACCATGCTGCTGGCTTTCATCTGGAGGCACGAGGGGTCCTGCTTTCTCTGTGATGTGTGCAGTGGCTGATGATTAGCTGCCTTGGTTCATGGCTTCCTCGGGGGCTGTAAAACAACAATATCCTGTCTCTATGCTTGCTCCTGTGTCTATCGGCTGGAACACTCCCACCAAAACAAACTTCCCTTTCATACCAACTCAGCTGCCCTGAGGGACAGTTTGCATAGAGAAGTCAGTGAAGACTTCATTTTTATCCTTCTCCATGTTCAGAGTAATGAGGTGGTTCTCCAGCTGCAGCCAAAGTTGACCAATTATCTTTTTGTTTTCTTATGAACTCATGGATTTAGACACGGTGGCAGTGTTATGATTCATTGCGGCTATCATTCTCATTCTTACTCAATTGTATCTGAAGCTTTGGAACAATGAGGAGATCTTCCCGGGCTTCTCTGACTGGCCCCTCCCCATGCCCACATCTCCTCGTCCAGAATCGGGTATGAAGTCCACGCCTGATCCCCCATCAGCCGGAGAGTGACGACGGAGCCCATCCGACTGAAGCTCTGGGGCTGGGATGGGCCAGCGCCCTGAGGAGTGTGACCACCTGGAGGACGGACACACCTGATCAATATGGAAGGGAAAGGAGGGGGAAGGAGATGGGGAGCTGGGGCTGGGAGCCCCTGCCAGGGTGGGCCTCAGGCCTTCTGGGGCATGGGCAGACCAAGTGTATTCATGTGTGGGAGGGCCCCTGGAACAGTGCAGGGACGGGGGGCTCCATAAATACTCCCTGCTGTTACCACTGCTGCGGCCAAAAGCATAGTCATTAAAAAGTCGGCCCTGAACGTGCCGACTGTGAAGAACCCGCCGACAGGACAGTGACCCTGTGCCCGCCAACAGGCTTCAGAGCGGAGGGTGAAAGTGGAACCTGGTGGTGCCAGCCTCGAGGACTCCGCGCCGATGCTGTCCCCCGAGTCCCTGGGCTCAGGCGTTCGGGAGCCATGAGGGTGCTCGGAGCCACCTTTCCTCCTCTAAGCTGCTATTGCGGCAAAGGTGCAGCGCGGGCGGGGACCAAGGGGGAGGCTGACCTGGGTCCACAACTTCCGGGCAGAGCCGGTCCTGGCTTCCAGATGGCCAGACTCTCAGCGCTGTCTCTCATGGGCCTCACGGGAGGGCAGAGATGCTCCAAGTCCTCTCCGAGTCAGAGAGGCTTCTGATGTGCCTTATGACCGTGACCCTGCAGTCCCTGGGTGTTCTTGTCCTGTGACAAGTCCCACAGCCTCAGCCTGACTCCCTCCAGGCTCCCCTGCACAGCCCCACGCCAGGGAGCCTCTGCCGAGCCCCCAAGCGACAGCACTGCCTGTGCCTGACGTCCCCAGACACACAGCGGGTGTGCAGATTTATGTTTGTATAGAGATAGATACAGATATTGATATACAGATAAACATGACTACATTAAACTTACATATGATCATCGCTTCCCAGAAAAATGGTGACTATATTCTTCGAATGTTTCTGTGCATATGCATATATCTGTATTATATATATATATATGTATCTTGTACACTCATTCTTATATAATACACACATTTTTATATATCTATAGTTACATATAAATTATATATTTGGGTATATATGCTTGTTTATATTTGCTTATATATTGATGTATTATATTATGTAAAACCGTATGTGGTCAAATACAGTTATTGGTACAGTGATAAACAAATATGGCTGTGGACCACATCCCCTAAAAATATGAAATTTAACATAGGGCAAGAATGAATAGATCGAAACAGCAGGTATGTGTATGAGCACGTGGAGATCCGCATGGGGCTTGGGGGGCCTACCTGCTCATTTCCCACTTCCTCTTGTTCCTGGGGTCACCACCCTGGGCCTCCTTCCATCTGTGCCCACTGGCACCACGCTGCAGGAATTCCTGGCCTCCAGGTGCATGGATGATGCCATCTCAAGGTCCAGTGCCAGAGTCAGATGAGCCACTCTCATTTGCCATCAGTTCTTTCCATGTGACTCCGAGAGGGGCTCTGTACACACCCTGCAAACAACTTCTCCCAGAGGAACTTCTCAGTGGTACTTTACACCTCCCCCTCTGACCCCCATTTGGTTTGGGGAACATTTGATCTTCCTCCAGAGGCATGTTCTTCTCTCTCCTCAAACCTGTGAGAGGACAGTACATCCCAGGACCCCCAAATCACTAAGCCAAAGGGAAAAGTCAAGCTGGGAACTGGGAACTTAGGGCAAACCCATTCTATTCAAAGTCATCTCTCTGCTCACTGAGATAAAGGCATATCAGATGGCCTCCTTTGGAGAGGCGAATCAGAAACTCAAAAAAAAAAAAAAAAAAGCAACGATTTGCCTCTTACCTACCCGTGACCTGGAAGCCCCCTCCCAGCTTTGAGTTGTCCCACCTTTCCGGACCAAACCAATGTACATCTTACATACATTGATTGAAGCTTCATGTCTCCCTAAAATGCATAAAACCAAGCTGTGCCTCGACCACCTTGGGTGCGTGCTGTCGCTACCTCCTGAGGCTGTGTCACAGGTGCGTGCCCTTAACCTTGGCAAAATAAACTTTCTAAATTAATTGAGACCTGTCTCAGATACTCTTTGGTTTACAAACTCTATTTCTTGAACTTTGTATGTGAAATTTTCAGACTATAGAAGTAGACATTCTACTCAAGAGAAATGGAAACTTAGATCCACGCTGAGACTTCCTCGCAGCGTTATTGATGCCAACCCATGACAAGGAGCCATACAAATGCCCATCACCTCGGGGGCGGCCAGACCCAGTGGGCTGCAGCCAATCAGTGGGGGCTCCAGTCATGAGACACGCAGGTGAAAGAAGCTGGACCCAGTGGGCTGTGTAGCCGATGATTCCATGTATATGAAAGGTCTGGAAAAGGCAGGTATTTTGGCAGAGAAGTAGATTGAAGACTGCCGGGGCTGGGTGTAGGGTTGGGGATTAGCTAAGAATGGGAGGGAGGGGGCTGACTGGAGAGGACGCCCTCAAACCGGTTTAGGGTGCCAGCTCCACCACGGTAGTTACCGAAAATCACCGAGCTGTATACTTGAAAGGGGTGAATTTGAGGATACATAAAATATGCCTAAATAAAATGTTATCTAATACTGAAGCAGCAAGAAAAGGAAAAAACATCACACAGAGAAGTGAATCTCCCCGACACCCACCCCCAGCTTCCACATCATCACCCACAACCAGTCTTCCAAGCCTCGTTCTTCTGTTTTTCTTTTCTTTTTTTTCCACACTAGATCTTGGTGGCCAGGTAAGCCCGGTGCCCAGAGCGTCAGCAGCCACTAGGCTGATCAGGCCGTCACAGTGGACAGGGAGGGCCTTGCCTTCCCACCCTCCCGGAAGCAGGAGGAGAGGTCTGCTCTTCAGCCTCTGCTGAAGGTCGGGGCATTGAAAGCTGCTCCCTAGGAGGTTCTGTTCATCTGCTCTGGGGGAGGCAGACACGTGCTGCCATCAGACTTCTAACGGGAGTCCCATCCCAGGCTCCCTGGCAGGGGAATGGCACGCGGCCGTGGTGAGCAGCAGCACAGACGGCAGGCAGGTCTGCTGAGAGCAAAGGCTGTGGGGAGGGGAGCGGCTGCTGGGCAGAGGCTGGGTCGTGGTCCGGGACCGGCGTTCAGGGAGCAGAGAGCCCTTAGTGAGGCCACCGGGTGAGGGGCTTCTCCCCTGGGTGCGCACTGAAGGACAGAAGCCGCGTGCAGAATGAGGGTCCAGGTGCAGAGAGCGGCCCTCTGCAGCCTAAGGTGTGGCAGTACCGGGCTCAGGGACCAGCCTCCTCAGTCCCGGTGTTCGCTAGCCTCAGTGCCAAGAAAGGGGGTGGCATGAGGACACCCCAGCCGCCACATCTGCATCCCGGAGAGTTTCATTTCACCATCCATGGCGCTCATGGCACGGAGAGAAACCTTTGCTCACAGCTCCCTGCTCCCTCACAAAGTCCAAAGGTCACCCTTAATTAGGGTACCTGGGACTGTCCTGGTTTTAAAACTGAATCTCCCTCATCTTAGGAGGGCCCATTAGTACTGATCAAACTGGGATGGTTGGTCACCCCGTTGCTAATGACCGGGATGTGGATTTTCCCGTCTCCTGCTGTCAGAATCCAGTGCGGACATACACACTGAAAGGCACCCACCACCTGCAGGGCTGCACGGTCAGCTGTAGGGCACTGCTGGTGATGTGGTCTCCCAGGCAGGATTCCATGGCATCTGCAGGAACCCCCTGAGGAGACATTGGTGTCTGCACATGACAAATCTGGGACCCAAGGCGACTCAGGTAGTATTGCCAGGAAAAAACACGATCCAGGTTTCCAACCAAATACCAGTACCCTTCCCCTGGAGCTGGGACATGTGTGCTCATAAGGCCATGGGGCTCATCTGGGTGAGACACAGTGGCCAGGGCAGAGTCGGGCACCTTCTGCCCTGTCCAGCCTCCACCCAGCTCCGTGTGTGTGGATGGATCTCCAGCTGCACCTTGGTGCTCTGTCTGTGGGCAAATCTTTCCCGTGTATAAAACTGATGAAACGGAGATTCTACGAAAGTAGAGGAGGTCAGATAAGAACCCAGGCAGTTCCAGGTGCGTGTGTGTGCGTGCACATGCGTGTTATTTTTAGTAACTTTACTGAGTGGCACCTGTCACCATACATGGGTTTTAGAACTTCTTCATTTCCAAGGGCCCGCTTCCCTCATGTGTCAGACAGATGGCTCTGTGGAATTCATTTCCTTTGAAAAGCAGTGATTTTTGAAGGACCATTGTTGTGAAGGCGGCCACCCGGCTGTCCCTCATGCTCTGAAGTAGACCTGCAGCTTCTACTTTTGACTGCAAGTGCCAGGGCATGGATTCTAAGTAAAGTCTAAGATGCCAGAGGTCGTGTGCCTCCCCAGTGTCCTACCCACAGCCTACCCATGTCACTGAGAAAACCAGACCTCAGGTCTTCCAGCAAAGCTCCTGAAACATTCCTTGTGCACCCCCCTCCCAGCAATGGTCGTAACAATGCTACTGTCTTCTGGAGTGCCAAATTGGGGTCATTCCTCTGTGACAGCCACATCCACTACAGCATAGGGAGAGACCCCCAAGACGCCTTCTGGGAGGGCTCTGAGCAGGTGTCCACCAGCCTCCTCCTCCTTTGAGATGGTCTAAACAGACATGCTATTTCTCTACAGCACCCACCAGGCAAGCTGCTACATTACTTGATTGCTCACTCCTGGGCTCTCTCCCCACTGCATGGCACAGAGGCTGTGTTTTCTTTCCTGACATAGCTTAACACCTAAACCAGTGCCTTGTCCACAGTGTAGACGCTCAAATGTGAGTGTCGAATGGGCAGATCCGCACCAGTCAGTTCTTGGATTGAAGAAAGCACCTTGGCGAGCTGTGAAGGTGCTGGGGGTGGTGTGATCTATTGACAGTCACCGCTTCGGATATTTTATGGTGGAAGTGTTCAAATAGACAGAAAAAGTGAAAGCATTTTGCAATGAACATCCCTAGCCCGTCACCTGGACTCTTCATGTCTTCCTCCCCTTGGGCATCACTGATCACTCCATCTGTCTGTGCCTCTAGCCTTTCATCAATACATCTTTTACTTTACGCATTCAAAGTAAGTAGGAGACATCAGTGCCTTTCTCTCCAAGCATTTTTGCATGATTAACTAGAGCTCAACAATTGGTGATGGGCTTTTCTGCAAGTTCTGCATTCAATGAGATGAATAGATTTCCTTCTTTCTTCGTCAGCCCAGCTAGAGGTTTGTCAATTTTCTTGATCTTTTCAAAGAACCAATTTTAGCTTTATTCTCTACAGCTTTGCTTCTCTCCACTGCACTTCATTATCCCCTTCCTTTTGCTGAGCTCTTGTCGAGTTTACTTTTCTCTTTCTAGCTCCTAAAGGTGTACAGTTAGGCTATTGATTTGAGACCTTTCTTCTTTTTCAGCATGGAACATGGACTGCTGTAATTTTTTCTCTGAACCCCGTCTTCACTGCTATCCATAAGTTAGTCATCCGATGAGTTTCAACCAATCCATGTACCCACATAATCCAAGCCCCTCTAAAGACACAGCACCTGCCACCACTCTAGAACGTTCTCTCAGACCCCTTCCTGGTCAAACCAGAGCCCCGGAGGCAAACACTGTTCTGCTTGTATTCATTGTAGATTAGCTGTGCCTATTCTAGAGCTTCCCATGACAGGGTCATACGTGTGCACCCTCCGACGTGAGGCTTCCTTGACTGGGCACAATGGTTTTGAGATTCACTCACTTTTTGGCATATGTCGGCAATCTGTTCCTTTGTGCTGCTGAGCAGTATCCTGTTGTATGGGTGTTCCATAGGATGTTCGCCTTCCTCTGTCTGTGGAGGAGTACCCAGACTATGCGTAGTGTTTGGTTTTTATGAATACAGCTTCTAGAACATTCTTGCCCAGGTCTTTTGGTGGAATTCCCATATTATAAGATAGGGGAGAGTTTAGTTTTATAAGACAGCCATTTTTGATAATAGAGAATATCTTAATGATCTCTTCTAACACTCTTGTTTGGAAATCATTTCATCTCTTTGTCCTTTAGTTTCCTTGACTCTTAGTTACTGAGCTTTCAGCTAGAACAGTTGTGAAAATCATAAAATTCATTTGTTCTACAAATATCCAAGAGCATTTCCCATGTGACAGGCCCAGCACTTGGCTGCAGACACAACACGCTGAGATTCAGTCCTCGCCCTCGGAGGTCCCTGCAGTGGGAGGGAGTGAGACCCAGCACGTCAGCCCACAGCAGAGGCCAGACCTGAGGTTGCTCAAAACTTGGCAGCTACAAATTGTGATGCCGCAGGGAGTCCTTCTGAGCTTCAGGAAGTGGCATCGTAAGGTCACCTTTGGGGGCATATTGGTTCTTTGTTTTAGGAAATAACTTTAACGGGTCTAACAATATTACATTCTGCAACAGAAAAGTTTTAGTCTACGAGGAGCTAAATTGCTTCGTGTAATGAGGTAAACAGCCATCTTCCTAGTGGTAGAATTGCATTTATGTTATGTTTTCTTTAGGAAATTTATTGTAAATATGGATGTAATTGACACTTCCTGAAATTGGCTGTTCTTAGATGTGAGGGTGTATGTGTATATTTGTGTGTGAATGTATTTACATGTATAAGTGTTCGAGTGTGTGTGTGAGGGTGTATGTGTGAAGCATATGTGAGTATGTGTGTATCTGAGTGGAGTGTGAGTGTGTATGTGACTGATTGAATGCGTGTATATGAGTGTGTGGGTTTTTGTGCACCAGAGTGGGTTGTCAGTGTGTATGTGCAAGAGTGTGTGTCTGTGCATGAGTGTATGTGTGAGTGGGTGTGTGTGCATGTGTGTGCACGTGCATGTAAATGTGTGTGTGGATGTGAGTGTATATAAGTATGTGTGAGTGTATGTAAGTGTGTGTGGATGTGTGTATATAAGCGTGTGTGGCTGTGAGTGTATGTGTGTGTCAGAGTGTATGTGAGCGTGTCTGAGTGTGCACATGCAAGTGTGTGTAGGAGTGTATACAAGTATGTGTGCAAGTGTGGGTGTGAGTGTGGGTGAGTATATCCATATGTGTGTGTGTGGGTGTGAGTGTATACAAATATGTGTAAGTGTGGGTGTGAGTGCGGGTGTGAGTATATGTCTGTGTGCGTGTGTGGCTGAGTGTATATAGTATGTGTGCGAGTGTGTGTGTCTGAGTGTGCACATGCACATGTGTGTGTCTGTGCCCGAGTATGTGTGGGCATGTGTGAGTGTGTGAGCGTGTGTGCATTCACTTGCGCATCCCTGTTCAACAGTGGCAGCAGGGAGGGAGGGCAGAGCTTTCTTGCTGGCAGGGCTGAGGCTGAGGCTGGGCTGGGGCTGGACTGGGACTGGAGCTGGGGCTGGGGTTTGGGGTTTGGGGCTTGGGTGCGGCAGGAAGGGAAGGGATTGCAGCCCCCTGCATGCTGTGGCTGACAGAGGTGGGATGTGCTGGGCACTGGTACTGGGAGGGGTGATGAGTTCTGGGGTCGTTGTGTGGTGGCGGCAGCAGAGCCCCGGGGCCTGCAACACTGTGGAAGTGCCGGGCTCCACTCCCTGCCCGCCGTGCCCTGCTGCGACCTGGAGAGAAGCACTCAGGAGCCTGACTTGGCTGCAAAGGAAAAGCCGTGTCTCCTTTTGTGGGTATTTCACTGGCAAGAATTTGAGGGCAGGAGTCAAAGGCTTTTTCCACCGCTAGTTTTGTTGACGTCCATTTTTCAGAACCTGTGAAGGAACCAGGTTCACGTGACTCCGATGACGTCATAGCTCCTGCCTTGAAAGACCCGGTGCTTTTGAGGATGGGCTTGTCTGTGTCGCTGGGCGCCACATTCCGGGGGCCGGAGGGGAGAGGGAGGAAGCGAGGCGGTGGGTTGAGGGGTGTTGGGTTGGGGGCCCCTGGGGGTCCTGCCTTGTTCTCAGGGTGGAGGATGGGAGGAAGATCCCGAGTGTCTGCCCAGCTCACCACCACCTACTGGGGCCAGTGGCCAGTCCTGCTGCCCGCGTCCCTGCCCTGACTGATCGCACGTGTCAGGGTGTGAGCCCTTCCTATCTCAGGGTGCCCGAGAAAGGTGCAGGTCCAGGCCCGAGCACACGGGCGCGTTGACCCAAACGCAGATTGGCCAAGCAGCCACGCGCGGCATCCTGTGTCCTTCCGAGGCCAGCGTCTGCCTCCTGCCCTCCTCCCATGGGCATCGGAGCTTGAGCAAAGCCGGGAAACCAGTCAGTCACCCCAGACACTTTGCTGCCTCCACACAGGCCTTGGGGTACCCACAGACATCACTGCCTCCACGTGACCTCATCAAGGAGACGCAGCCCGGGGTGGAGAGAGCAGGGCTCAGGCCCAGGGGCAGCCGGGACTCCAGGCTCTCCCAGTGGCCTGGGCTTTGCGGTCTCCTTGCTGCACTGCCCAGTGGGGACCCAGGTGGCAGACCACGGGCAGAGACCACAGCCCACTGCCCGCCAGGGCTGGCGCCTCTGGAGTCTCCTCCTTGGAGCCAGCTCCGGGCTCTGGGACCTGCAGGGTCGCTCCTGGTCCCTCTGTTCATGCACTGGCACCTTCAGAGAGGGGAGCGAGGCTCCTCCTGCCGGGCTGTGCCTGCAGACATCCTCTTGCATCTCCAAGGCAAATTCTAGGGTGAACTTGGAGTGATGGGTCCCAGGACCACAGCGTCAGAGACGCCCGGAGAACCCTCCCAGTCCTCATTCTCAGAGAGAAGTCCTCGCCTGCACAGCTTCCATGACGCGACCCACTCAGGGCTCAGCCATCCTGCCCCATGCTGCCTGGCCACACTTGGCCACCAGCCCAGAGGGGCCCTGCCCTTCCAGACCGTCCCTGCCAACAGCGGCCCTGAGGTCAGAAGGCAATCCAGAGGCTGTGCTGGCCAGCCTTTTGCTGCTCTCTAGAGTCAACCCACGCTGCTGGCCTCGGCAGAGTCGATGGGGTCTATGGAAGTCATCTGCTCCCAGTTGGGAGCTGGCTGTCACTGCGAGGCAGCACTGGCATTAAAAGGGCAGTTGGCAAGCAGGGCCCAGACTCGATGCTGAGTGCCCAGGGGTCTTCGTGTTCACCCACAGGAGCAGCTGTCTTCAGGGCCCTGCTGGGGTGGGTGGGCTCGCAAGGCCTCCAGAACCCCCACCCATGCCGGCTGCCTGCAGCTCGAACTGTGCAGCTGGAGGGAGCAAGGCTCAGGCTCCACACTGTAATTCCACTGCTACTGCGCGCCGCTACTGTGCCCCAGAAGGCATATTTTATTTATTGGAAGAGGCGGGAACAATTTGGGAGCAATCCTCCAGCTCTGCACCCCTTGGTGGGAGGGGAGCATCACCAGCTGCAGGCATTGCGCGGGTCCCGGATGGCTGCGAGCATCAGTCACGTGACGACACTCTCTAGGCTACACACAGCAACAGCTTTCTCCTGGCCCCGGCAGGGGGCCCCACATGAGTGCCAGGCCCTGAACACCTCCACTCACTCCGGGACAAGCCTAGCCCGTGCACCAGCCCAGGGAAATTCACCTCTCAGGCCACCCCCCACTCCTATTTTAGATGGACCCTAAGCCATGAGCAGCTACTTTGGCCTGGTTCTCAGAGAGACTCCTGGAGAGCATGGCCCAGATATTCAAGTTCTGAGCCTGGGGGCCGGGATCCTGGTGCAGAAGACACTGGGCTCTGGTCCATGTGTAAATGCGGCATTTCCTGTGCTCCAGGGCAAGCCAAGCCTGACCCCAGCCTCTGCATGCTCCTGCATAGGGGAGGTGGCTGGGGGTCCTGGGGGAGGCCCTGGCAGACTGCGGCTACCCATGGGGGGCCAGTTTCACCCCTCACAATGGAGTCACCCCCCACCCAGCCTCAGTCTCCTCATCGGTAAAGTGGGTGCCACAACCCGGCATGCCCACTCCAAGACTCCCGAGAAGGCTCAGCAGAGGGGTGGCCCTAGGTGTGCACTGGCAAGACAGTGGGCCCTCCAGCCCCCTCGCCCCACCGCCTCCCCCACACATGCAAATGAGCCTTTTACTAGAGATGAATATCATCCTTCCAGTTCCCTGCTTCCCGGGAAAGGCCCACACCGATGAAGCAAGAGCCGATGACAGCTTCCCACAGACTGTTTCTGGCCTTCACTCTGCACCCTGGGCTCTTCACTTCACTGGCTCGGTCACCTGTGGGCGACAGGACCAGGCCTGACCCGCCCCCATGGCTCACCAGGGACCTAGGACAGGGCTTCCCAGAGGCCACTGTGTTTCCAATACTATCTGCATCTATATGGTTTGGCTCTGTGTTCCCACCCAAATCTCATCTCAAATTGTAATCCCCACCTGTCAAGGGAGGGACCTGGTAGGAGGTGATTGGGTCATGGGGGCGGTTTCCCCTGTGCTGTTCTCAGGATAGTGAGTGAGTTCACGGGAGACCTGATGGTTTTACAGGGGCTTTCCCCCTTTGCTCAGCACTTCTCCTTCCTGCTGCCATGTGAAGAAGGACGTGTTTGCTTCCCCCTCTGCCACGATTGTAAATTTCCGGAGGCCTCCCCAGCCCTGTAGAACTGTGAGTTGATTAAACCTCTTTCCTGTATAAATTACCCAGTCTAGGGTACGTCTTTATGGCAGAATGAGAATGGGCTAATAGAACATGACGTGTTGCTGCCTTCATTCCGCCTCAGCTGCGACCAGGGGAGAAACTAAACATCAGAGAGGGGCAGTGACTTGGCTAAAGTCACACAGCAGTTCCCTAAGAGCTAAAGCAGGAGCCACCCTTCCCTTTCCCCCAGAGGCGTAGTCTCGGCCTGCGGACTGTGGAGTGGGGTCCCCTTCCTTGAGGCCTGAGCTTTGGCTGGGAGTTGAGGTGGGGAGAAGATAGGCTGATTTTTAAACTTTTTGCTCCACTGGTGGAGATTAGATGCTTAGAGAAGGGATGGGCTGAAGATTTTTGTGAATTAGCTCACTCCAGCCATTGACATGGGGCGTGGACACTGCCTTCCCTCCATCGGTGTTTGCTGTCTGTGGGCCAGCATGAGTCTCTGTGAGGACTGGGGCTAAGGACATGGATTGGAGGGACCAGACCTGCTGTAGAGCCAGACTGCCCTGCTCACTATTCCAGGGCCCTGAACCCCTCCACTCACTATTCCAGGGCCGGCCCTGAAGTCCTGCGTTCACTATTCCAGGGGCCCTGGACTCCTCTGTTCACTAATCCAGAGCCCTGGACTCCTCCACTCAGTATTCCAGGGGCCTTGGACTCCCGCACTCACTATTCAGGGGTCTGGACTCCCCGTTCACTATTCCAGGGGCCTGGACTCGAGTGTCCTTCTGCTGCAGGTCTGCCAGGCGAGGCCAGTGTCCCTCCCCACCCTCCCAGGCTGCAATGTTCCCAAGCATGAATCCTTCTTCCTTCCTTTGACTGGGGGATTCGGAATGAAAGAGCTCAGTGCTGGGGCTCCCAAGCCCCGAGGGTGCCGAGGAAACACAAGGTCCCCAGGTGGAGCTCCGGGGTTTGCCCCATGCTGGTCAGAAGTCCTGGGAGCAGGGAGCACACTCACCTGCTTCAGGAGGGGTGGAGGAGCACAGGGACGTGTTGCCCATGTGACCACCCCTGCCACCCCTGGTGGTTCACAGCTGTGCCCAGCATGAGGCTCAGGCACCACCCAAGGACTCTTGGGGCCAGAGCCCATGCTTTTCAGAAGCCACCCAGCACGGGAGGCCTCGAGGAGGGAAACGTATGTGCGTCCCCTTGCAGGAGCCAGCTTGTATCCCTCCGGGTCCATGTGCCGGAGAGGCTCTGGAGAATTCCCTGTGGGTCCAAGGAGGCAGGGCAGGTGCCTCACTGGCCTGGCAGGGAGGAGGCTGGAGGGGAGCAAGGATGGTAGAGGGTGAAGGTGGAGGATAGGAAGGAAGGTTGAAGGTAGAAAGTGGAGGAAGGAGAGGGTAGAGGGTGGAGGGAGGAAGGAATGTGGCAGGTGGAGGGAGGGAGGGTGAGGTTGTAGGTGGAGGGTGGGAGGTGAAAGGGGGGAGGTGGAGGGGAGGAAGGAGGGTGGGGGTGGAGTGTGGGAGGGTGGGGGGTGGAGTGTGGGAGGGTGGGAGGTGGGAGGTGGAGGGTGGGAAGTGGAGGGGAGGAAGGAGGGTGGGAGGAAGACCTCGAATGTCTGCCCAGCTCACCAGCACCTATCGGGGCCAGTGGCCAGTCCTGCTGCCCGCGTCCCTGCCCTGCCTGATCGCATGTGTCTGGGTGTGAGCCCTTCCCATCTGTCTCATGACCACTACTCTCCTCTGAACTCTGCTGTGGTCTTCTCCATAGGGAAACACGTTTGGCATATGGGGGTCACACCTTACCCGTACCCTGGGTCCTTCCTTCCCAGCAGCCTTGGCACAGAAGAGTCAGGGCTCTGGAGGGCACAAGAGGTCGCTGCTCAGCACTGGGGTCTGGAAGGCTCACTGGAGCCAGGAGTGCTGCTCCCAGCAGCCACCAGGAGCCTGGCCGAGGTCTGAGTGAATGCACCATGCATTGGAATATAAACAGGCAGGTGCCTGGTGATTGCTCTACTTAGACCCAAACAGGACCCCAACACCCTCCACGACCCACGAGATGCACTCTGGGGCTGAGATGAAGGCCCACACACCCTCCAGGCCCAGGCTTCCCTATTCTTGTTCCATCTGTTCCTCCGTCTTCTCCCTGCTTCCTGGCTTCACCAGCAGATGCTCCCAAGCCCCGTGGTAGGAAAAGCTCAGGAATAAATCAAGGACGAATCCCATGGGACTTTCTGGGAGCCCCATCGTGGGTGTCATGATCGCAATGCAAAGCGGGCAGTGTCCAGGGCGGGCAGGACAATGACCGTGGGCATCCAGGGGTGGGTGGTGATGCTGTTGCGACGAGGACACGATTAGGAAAGGCAATGAGACTCTTGAGGAAGGGCAGGACTCAGGCAGATAGGATGGGGGCTGGGAACCTGGCTGCAGAGACCAGCAGAAGCAAAGCGGGAGAGGTCACCCAGCCCAGAAGCAGAGAGACCCGCAGAGGCTGGAGCGGGGCCAGGGGGAGCAATGGGGAACCCAGATCCTACCATCAATGAAGCGATAAGACAGTCGGGCAGGACCAGATGTGAGGTAGACAGATGCGGGAGAAGAGACATAATTATCAGCGTAATTAAAATGACAATATCTAACTTTTCGAGCACAGATGAAGCCCCAGGCGCGGTGCCAAAGCTTTACACATAATATCTCATGGACCATAGTATTATTCCCCTCGTGCAGACAAAGAAGCCTCCGCACAGAGAGGTCAGGGTAACTCCCCAAGTTCTGTTGCAGTTCTGAGCTCCCCAACAGCTGTTGGAGAAGGTGCAGAGCCCCATGAGGAGCACACGGTCGTGGCTGCAGTGCCGCATGCTTCCCCCAGTGGTGGTCACAGCTTTCTTCACGTGGACGCCTCTGAAGCAGGCTGGGTAAACTCAGGGCCTCCATTTGATGCTGGGGCAATGGAGAAGTGGGAAGCCCATGTCACGTCCAGGTCAAGGGCTGCAGGGGCTGGGGCTGGGCTCAGTCTGTTTGGAGAGCCGCAGTCAGGGCTAACCACCCACCTTCTCCATCATCTTGGGGTCCCATCCACACCAGCACCCTCCAAGCCTGCCTCCTGCACCACTGGAGGAAGCTCCAGCGTGAGCCCGGCCCACCACCCTGTAAGTCCAGCCTCGCCCCGGGTCCCCAGAAATCTTTCTACCCCACCCAGGGATCAAGAAAGAGCTTTAATGCCACGGTCCCTTCCAACGCCAGCAGCAATGATCCCAGGCGGGGAAGTTCTCATCCCCACGGACCCCGGGAAGCGGAGTGTCAGAGGGTCAGGGTGGAACCCCTGAACCAGGGCACCCCAGCTGAGAATGCCTTTCCCTTGTCACCCCGAGGGCCGCCCTGGCCTCTGGCACATGGCTCAGAGCTGACCGGCCTGGCAGGGCCTATGCTCACCTGTGGCAGTGACTGCCTGAGGCTTTGGGGCTAGGAGTTGGACCCATCCTCCTCCTCAGGTAGCATTTCCCTGCCCAAGGCCTCACCAATCTCTCTGCCAGAAGGCTCTGGGAGAGGGTGTGGCTCCAAAGACCCACTGGCCTGATCCCCAGCAACCCCACCCCACGAGCAGGACTGTCCCAAAGGGCTGAGCTGCTGTCCAAAGTCACACAGCTCAAAGGTGGGACTGGAAAGGAGGTGGCCCCACCCTGCCTCCCTCTGCCCCGCTCGGTGCTCCTCTGGTCCTAGGAGCAGGGGATGTGCTTGTGAGAGGCGAGGTTTCCCCATGTATGAAGAACCGAAGGTGCCCTGGGATCCCGACAGGCTCCCGCTGGGATTCAGACAGCCCCACCCTCAGGTTAGACCCCGCAGCCCCCAGGGGACCCTCAGAGCCGGCTGGAGCCTCCCTCACCCACAGCAGGCCCCAGGTCCTGCAGGAGGCTGAGCCCTCCCAGAGCTCCAGGGCCCGACCCACCTGGCCTGGTCTCCCGGCCACGTCGGTTGTTCTCTGACCTTTTTCTCAACAGAAGGGAATGTTCCATGGGCAGGTGTCAGGCAGGGCATTAGGAACATTAAGGACCCAAGAGTTTGAAAAACTGATGCTGAATGTGACAAAATGAAAATCGCAGGAAGGTCTTGATCTGGTGAGAAGGTCTGGGCAGAACTGGTTTCAGCCAGTGAATTCACAAGCTGCTTCACACCTCAGCTCCATGCCCAGTGGCACCTGAATGCCATCCCCAGACTGCCTCCGTGCGATTAGATCAACCCTCTGAGCCTGATCAACCTCCTGGCCAGTGGCTGGGTCTGTGCTGGAGAGGGGAGAAAACTGCCCAGTAATGATAGCGTTTCATGGGTGATGAGAGTCCCGTCGTTTCTGAGTGTAACAGAAGGAGGTCCATGCTGAAAGAACGCTTTTCAAGACAGGCGCAGAATCATCTTGCTAATGCTTGTGTGATCAGGTGGGCAAGGAAGGAAGGCGCTGCAGGCACCGGCCTGGGGTCAGGAGCACGGCCACTCTCTCCATGCGACGGGACCACACCGCAGCACCTCTGACCTCCGCACAGCCACTGGTGCCTTGAGGGCTGGCGCTGTCTCACAGTTCTCAGCTGTCTCTCTACATCCTCTGCTCACAGGTCCCCCTCCACACACACGCATGCTCCCCCCCGCATAGTAACAGTTCAGGCCTGGAGAGCATGTGCTGGGGCCGGGGCTTGGCAGAGACAGTCCAGCGCCTCTCAGACAACTGTCCCTGCCTGTGCACAGGCAGCAGGCCCGTGACGGCCGACCTCAGCCCCAGTTATCCTCCTGGGACTCTTTCCGCCAGCATTGATGGAGCCCTGCCAGAGCTACGCAGCGAGGAGGAGGAGAGCTGGACTTGCTGGTGCTGAACTCAAAGGCCCAGGACAGAGTTGGACGCTAGAGCGGTCGCCGCCGGTCTGCTCCCTTCTGCGGAGCAGCCCGGAAGACTGGAGGCCCACTGGACACCTGGCTCCTTTGCGTTTGTGCCCAGCTGGGTGTCCTGCAAAGCCAAGGCGCCCCTCCACTCATTGCCCTTGAAAATCAAGGGTGGGGGCATCTCAGGGAGGGGCCTCAAGCAGGCAGGCACTTTAACCCTTTTAATCCCAGACACCGGGATGCTTAGGCAGACGTGGAGCTGCCGCGCTGCCCGAAAGGCCGTGGAGCGCTCCCGCTTGCCGTTGCTCTGAGTGGCTCTCTGAGGCCAGTGCTGTGAGCCTGTTCCACAGGTGAGCAGCCCGAGGTGGGGAGGGCCTTGGCTGTTCTGATCCCCAGCTGCCTGTTTGTAGAACTGGGTAATGAGAGTGTGGGTTGTGCTAGGGGTCAGATGAATGGACATCTGCGAGGTGCCCGGGAGGCACCAGCGACCCATCACTGAGGCAGCCACTGAACAATAAGAAAGGGCAGGCGCAAGGAGCCCAGGGGTGAGGGTGTGGGTGGAGGTGAGCTCACCCAAGACAAACGGCTGGTCCACTTACATGCAGGTGCTAGCAGGACCCTGTCACCCGGTGACCCACACGGCAGACAGGACTCTGCCGCTCTGGCCCGGCTGCACTCCTTCCTCACTCACCCGACTCCCACCTGACGCCGCACCCTGGTGGAGGGTGCTGTCTATGAGAAGTGGGTGCCCTGACCGGGAGCTCAGGCAGCCAGAGGATGAGGAGGGCCTGTCGGGTGCTGGGTCCCCATAACCTCCCCTCCAGATGCGCAGCGGACCCCTCGGGGCTAGGCACAGAAGCACTCTGCCTTGCACAGGGCCTGGCCCTCCCAGCAGGTGCGAGCCTGGCTGGGAACCCTGGGCTTTTGTTGGTGAGTGGCAGACGGCTCGTTAGGCCTGGGTAAAATGGAGCAAGAAAACTTCCTTGCTGGCTATGCCCCTCCGGCCATGTATGCTCCTCTGCTGTCTATTTCAGACCCATGCCTGGTAAAACAAACACCACGGTCAGACGATGTCCCGAGCCCTCACAAACTGCAGAGGGCACGGAGCCAGACGGGGTGGGCACCTCCCTCGGGGTTTAGCCTGCGTCATGGTTCCAGCCCTGGATGCACGGGGAGGCAGAGAGGACTGGGCATCTCAGCCTTGGCACACACCTGGGGCCACTCGGCCTCCACCTTCTCACTGCAGGATGGGGAGGCTGGACCAGCCAGACAAGGGGGCTGATAGAGGAGGGCTGGTGTGGGCCAGCTGCTCGCTGCACAGGGAGTGCTGACCATCAGAGGCCGTGGGAGCCCCACAGGGGAAGGCAGGCCTTGGCCACCCGCTATGCCTGAATACCAGCAGCTGTACCCCGGGGCCTGCTGCCCCTGCTACTCTGGGCATGTTCATCACATGCTTGACCGTAGCAAGGCCTGGACACCCAAGGGCTCAGTCCTGCAGGTTCAGAGGCTGGACCTCCTCCCACAGATTGAGAGCCAGGCCCTGTCTTTCAGGTCAGACTCATCAGCCAAACTCAGGAGACGTACAGGCTTAGAAGGCCATGGTGCTGATGTGGGGCCAGAATTACAGCAGACCACGAGTGGGACTTCAGATGGGAGTCCCTTCCATGGAGAAGCTCCCTGTCGCTGTGGTGGAGCCAGGTGTCCCTGAGACCACCCTTACCTCCCGGGCAGGCAGCATCGCGGGGAGCTGCGCTGCTGTCTTCTGACATCCGCCCAGCTGCTGGGGGTCTCAGTGGGGCCGTGTTGTCTTCACGGGTTCGTGTCTGGGTCTGCACAGCCCTGATCTCAGCTGTGGGCCCTGAGCCCGCCAAGAGATGAGTGAGTGCCTCCGTGTTCCCTGGGGAAGAGGTGCTGGAGGCCCTGTCGCCAAGAGCACCCTCCCCACATGAGCCGCCGGCGGGCTCTTTACATTCGTCATTCCCAAGCTGAGCACGGCCCCTCCGACAGGCCGAGTCTTTCTTTCAACACAACTGTTCCTCCTTGCTCAGGCTCCGGAACAGGCCTGCGGGCTCACCTGCAATTTACTGTCACCTACAGGGGCAGATTCACCCGGTCCCTGAGTCCTGGGCCCAGCTCTGTCCTCTGGGTGAACAGTTGACACAGAGGAGGGGACAGGGGTGTCCCTGCAGGGGGGGTGGCCCCCATGTCTGAGAGGCCTTTTGCAGGGCCCAGTTTTCGAGATCAAATGCTCAGCTCCCACCAGGGTGAGGAGGATTCCTTGGAGCCAGCTGGAAGAGCACCCATCATAGAACAGGCAGCCGAGGCACAGTAGCTTAGGGACCCGGGAAGAAGACCCATCCACACCAGGGCTGTCCACCAGGCAGGTGAAGCCAACAAGGACCAAGGCATGTGGCCCCTTCTAGGACCCAAACGAGTAACCCCAGCCAGGCCTAGGCTGGAGGCTGCATCCAGACCCAGGTGGCCCCATCCAGGTCTCAGACAAGTGGCCTCCTCCAGACCCAGGCTGGTGACCCCAGGCAGGTTACCCCATCTGGGACCCAGGTAGCGGTCCATGAAGTCATCCACACCAGGCACCACACAGATGCAAATGGCCGGTCCACACGCATGCCGGTGCTGGCAGGATCTTGTCACCTGATGACCCACAAAGTGGGCAGGACTCTGGCGCTCTGGCCAGCATGGCCGCCGCTCCTCCCTCACTCACCTGTCTCCCTCCTGAAGCTGCACCAGGGTGGAGGCAGTTGTAGCCACAGGACGAAGAGGGCCTGCTGGGTGCTGGCACCCCATAACTGGGGCTAACATTCCTGTAATTAGGATCAGGAGAGGCCCCAGCTGCTCGGGAGCCCTAAAGACAGGGGTGGATGTAGCCTAATTTCCAGCTCCCTACGCCTCCCAGGACTGCCCTCCATGCTCAGGGCCCATGTGACGTGGCAACTCAGATGGCCCCACAAGGTAGAGGCGTCCCTTCCCTCCTCAGGCTCCCCTGGTGCCCACTGCCCAGTCATTCCCATCAGCCGGTTTGAGGCAATCTGCTGCCCCATTCTAGAACCTCTGGGTAAATAAGTGCCTCTCCCAGGAAGACTCCTGCAGCGTCATCTGGACTCAGGGTGGAACTACGGGTAGGTTTCTGTGTGGCACCTGCAGGCAGGATCGACTGACTGCAACTGCCCACGGCTGTTGACCTGCTGTAAACGTGGGGCCTCCTGCTGTCTCCACCTGCATCAGCCTCTCCTGGCAGCGGGGAGACAGGCGTCGGGTGCCCACACAATTGGCAGGAGGGGGAGGAGCAGAAGCCCTGGGATCCGGGGGCAGAAACGCACAGATCGAGACATTCCCAGGTATGGCTGGGAAACAGTGGGCCAACCCTGCATTCCCCAGGTGGGCTAAGCCAGCAATGCATTAACAAGGGGAAAATGAGCGTCATGACCTCCTACAGAGCACCCCACTCCAGAAAACTCCTGCGGGTGGGTGGGAAGATGCCAATTAGCCCAACCTCTCAATGGCTCCTTTTAGCCAAGTCCCTGCAGGCAAACACCTGCGGATGCCCACCTGGCTCCTGGGGAGAAAATTCCCTGCTGAGACCAGTCCTCGGCCCCGGGATTCTCAGGGCAACAAGGTCTCCTTCCAACAGAGCAGGGCCCCAGCGGCAGCTCAGCCTTCCTGAGGCTCAAACGCGGCCGAGAGGAGCTCTTGGGGAGAGGCTCAGAGAAGCCAGGATAGGCCGGGTGGGTTCCCCCGGCGCAGCCTCCTGGAGCAGCTGGCTAAGGAGAGACAGGGTTTGCAAGGCCCAGCCCAGCATGGCAGAGCAGAGCAAAGCACGGGCAAGAGCTGAGGAGCAAGCGCCCAAGAAGTGGCACAGTAGCTTAGGGACCCAAGAAGAAGACCCGTCCACACCAGGACTAGCCACCAGGCAGGTGAAGCCAACAAAGACCTAGGCATGTGATCCCTTCCAGGACCCAAACAGGTGGCTGCGGATGCTGCTCAGCTGGCGACTGAGCTCGCTCACACACACTCACACACCCTCATGCAGTTATGCACACTCACACATGTACACTCGCACACGCTCACACACGCATGCTCACATGCACGCTCACATACATGCACACGTGCACACACAGCTCACATACTTATGCACGCTCACATGCACGTTCACGCACATGCACACACATGCTCACACACATGCACACTCATGCAGTCAGGCACACTCACACACATACACTCATACATGCTCACATGCACACTCACACGTGCACACGCACATGCTCACACACTTATGCACGCTCATGCGCACACAGTCACACACACGCATGCTCACTCACATGATCACCCACACTTACACATGCTCACTCACACGCAGCTGCACAAGCAGGGGCCTGGTGCCTACGGCAAGAGCACTCAGGAGGTGGGCAGTGGCCCTTCAGTGTTCTGGGCAGGACAACTTCGAAGAGCCACAGAGGAGCCTGGAGTCGGAGGTCTAGAGGTCCCAGTGTTGCATCTGGCAGCTGGTGACCCTGGGGCACGGCACTGCAGCTCCTGAGTCCTAGGGCAGCTGGGACTCATCCAGGGGAGTGTGCTACATCCTCATGCCCTTTAGTCCTCTGCCACCTTTAATGTCCCCTGAAAGCAGTTTCCACAAGTACAGCAGAGGGCAGGACGTTTCCGAAGGGATGCAAACCACAGGGTGCCAGAGGTGCCGCTGTGGAGCTGGCAGTTGGCCCTGGAAGGCAGGCCTGACATCCTCATGAAAGCCTTGTCCTGGGCCCAGCAGCCGCTCCCAGGGCCTTCAGCCTGTGCGTGCTTCTCTGGGCCCCCAGCAGGACCTGCAAGGCAAACTCACCCCTGTGCTGCGGTTCTAGGACAGAGCAGGAGGCTTTCTGGACACGCAAGTCCTAGCCCTTGAGAAGAGACCTCCAGCTTGGAAGCGTCCATGTGTCCCTCCTTTCCCTTCCATGTATTAGAGACGTGGGCCGCAATCTGTCCACTTTGCTGCACCCGCCTTCTCCACCTGCCCCTCGTCTGTGCTGGCCACCGTCCATGTCCACCTTCTGCCAGCTGGAAAGCAGGAGGCCTTGCCTCTCTGATGCCCAGCCCCCACTCCATGGTCCTGTCACACACCAGACAGGAGAATGACAGCAGCCTTCCCCGTGTGCCAGCCCTTCAGTGCCCCTCCTCGTCCCCCGCATGCCCCAGTGTCCAGGTATTTCTCATGGGAGGCATGGTGTCACCTCGGCTGGACTTTGGCCATCCCTGCTGGGCCGAGTGCTGTCATGCACGTGGAGCGGCTGCCCTCTCTGGGGCCTGCCCGATGATGTGGGCCGGCAGGTCACCCCCCCAGACTCAGGCACCACCTGGTGGGGCCGGGTCACTCAGCCCACAGAGATGCACCATCACTGACCACATCTCCTGCAGGGCCAGGTGTGTCCTCTGCTACAGCCAACACCTGGACACTGAGGCCTGCAAGGACCCTCAGGCCACCACCCTTAGCTGTGGGGTCGAGCATGGAACTCCCCCTGCACCTCAAGGCTGGGGCTGCCTCCCTCAGCTATTGTGGGGAACAAGGAGGCAGCTGGATGGGGAGCCCCCCCTGGGCTGTCGAGCCCTCCAGAGCTTCAGGACCCCACCTGAGTGGTGTGGGGTGCAGCCGTCAGCTTGGAAGGCCAGGAGTCCAGTCCAAATTCCAGCCCCATCCATCCTCAGTTGCGTGACTGTGAGCAGGTGCTGGACTCCTCTGAGACGGGTCTGCCGCCGGGCTGTTGACAGCTCCAGGCATCCACACACAGTGCAACGGGCGGCCCCAGTGCTGCCAGGCTCTCATCCTGGCTGCCTGTCCCGGGAGCAGCGCCCTCTGGCCCTCCGGAGCTGTGACAGACCAGACGGCTCCACAGGCGCTTTCCGGACCTCTCAGGCTGTGGGGACGTCTCTCTGCCTCTGTGGTCTCAGTCCAGGGTCCCATACTTCCGACATCTCCCGGACCACCCATTTCCTGTCCTGCAGGGCAGCCCCACCATGTGCAAGCCCCCCAGCCCCCACCTGTATATGCAGGAGCGGCCTCCAGAATCCGGGTGTCCCTGGAGCGACTCACTCTCTCTGGGCCTCAGTTTCCGTAACATTGGGGATTTGGACTACGTCACCTCTCAGGCCCTTTCTGGAGTGGAAATCCCCTCTGGCGCTGATGAGATGAAAAGCTTCACGTGCCCCTCGGAACAGTATTCGTTTCGGTATAAATTAATGAAAAGAATAAACGAGATGAGGTTGCTGGGGCGGATCCTCATCTTAGGTTAGACTCTGAGGCGAGAGGTTTGTGAATCGTTGATCACACCAGGGCCTGGGTGGGGCGGGGGAACGGGGCTGCTGCGTCACAGTGACAGAGGCCTCCGAAATCCGGTGAGAGTGCATTGGGGTTGCCCCAGCCCAATGCGGGGGTGGCTCGGGGTCCATCGCGGGCCAACGGCTGCCCCCCAGGCAGGAGTGTAGCCTGGGGCAAGGTGGCTTCACCTGGCTGAAGGCAATTCCCAGAGAGAACAGCTCCCCGGACGTCCCTGCAGAGCTCCCTCCCTATCACAGGTCTCAGACGCAGGCCCTGAAGACGCAGAGTGGGTCCCTGGCATCCTGACGGGGCCTCTCCTGAGAGTAGGAAGCTGCAACATGGAAGAAAATGCCTCTCTGAAGGACTCACACACTGAGAATTATTTCCTGGAATTTTTCCACCATTGTTCTGCCCTTTCCTTGTCTCCACATAAAGGGAAAAAACCCAGAAATGACACCATCCGCACATGGACCGAGGTTACTTTTTGAATCAGTGACTGTGGGTCAGCCCCTCATCTAAGCCTGTTCCCTAGAGCAGAAGGAAGCCCCGGCCAGGGCAGGCCCTGCCTCTGCATCTCTTTGGCGATCTTGCTCAATTCCTCCCGGGCCTGGGAGGGCTCAGAGGCCCTTAGCCGGCACCAGGGTGCTCCGGAGGCCCTGCTCCCCAAGTCCAAGGCCAACTCCTGACACAAGGGAAGGGGCATGCCAGCTCTAAAGCCAGCCGCATTGTCATGGGGTCACCATTGGCTCATGTCCCAGCTCCCCTCCAAATCTCCCGATGCCAGCACCCATGTTATGGGCAGCCTCACACTGAGAGGGTCCGCCCATGCCCCAGCTCCCCTCCAAGCCTCCCCAGTGCCAGCACCCGTGTTGTGGGCAGCCTCAGATTGAGAGGGTCCGCCCGTGCCCCAGCTCCCCTCCAAGCCTCCCCAGTGCCAGCACCCGTGTTG
>NW_026652276.1:2159644-2212531 GCF_009828535.3 Hylobates moloch
TTGAGAGGGTCTGCCCTGCAGTTCCTCTGGGGACAGATTCCTTTTTTGAAATCCTGAATCAGGACTGAGACCAGGGCAGGAGTCCAATCTGAACGGAAACCCTAGCCGGGCCGGCGTGTTCTCCTTTCCAGAAGGCACCGGCATGGGGCGAGGTCTAGGTTGGGGCACTGTGGTTTTACAGCTGAAATCCAGCTCTGGAACCACTTTAAAGTCTCTAATGGGAACAGGATGGAAGGGATGCATGGCCCGGCTGCAAGGAGAGGAAGGGCCGTGGGGCCGTGAGGCCGTGGCAGAGCAGCAGCTCCTTGTTCATCTTCTGACTCCACAGACCTGCCCAGCCAAGCCCTCCGGGCAGAGGGAATCCAGCTCTGCCTGAGCGCATGTGCTTTGCTTGTGTTTGCTTATTTTTCCCAATCCAGACTCAACGAGCAAACCCCAAGGTGACTCCTGCCAGCTCAGGTTCAATCCTCCCATGTCCATGGCTTCGTTGTGTCCTTAGGACACCCCATGAGGTGAATAGTTTCATGTGGTTTACAGATGCAGGGGATGGCCACCCAACTGGACAGTCACCTGGATGGACGGACACCTGGATAGACGGTCACCCAGCTAGATAGTCACCTGGATGGTCACCTCGCTAGACAATCACCTGGCTGGACAGACACCTGGATGGATGGTCAGCCAGCCAGCTAGACAGTCACCTGGATGGTCACCCATCTAGACAGTCAGCTGGATGGATGGTCACCTGGATGGACAGTCACCTGGACGGATGGTCACCTGGATAGATGGTCGCCCGGCTAGACAGTCACCTGGATGGATGGTCACCTGGATAGATGGTCACCCGACTAGACAGTCACCTGGATGGACAGTCACCTGGATGGATGGTTATCTGGATAGATGGTCACCTGGCTATACAGTCACCTGGATGGATGGTCACCTGGATAGATGGTCACCTGGCTAGACAGTCACCTGAATGGATTGTCAACCAGCTAGACAGTCACCTGGATGGATGGTCACCTGGATGGGCAGTCACCTGGATGGACAGTCACCTGGATGAATGGTCACCTGGCTAGATAGTCACCTGGATGGATGGGCACCCAGCTGGCTGCTCTGAGTACAGCCCTCACAAAACCTTTGCTTCCCCCCTCCAAGTTCACGGCCTTTCTCCACTCTTCCCTGCCCAAACATTTCTAATTAATGTAACTTTGCCTAAGCTGAGATCCTGGGGTTCTTTCAGTACCTGTCCCAGGCAGTGGCAGGGCCAGGAGAAGGGAGATGGTTGAGTATAGGCGAATGTCTGTATGCCTGTATACATATATCCCGTTTTCCCAGTTGATAGTCACAAATCCTTTTCTTCCTATTTTCAGATCTTCTGATGTGTCTTCAGATAGTGTGTGTAGTTCATGTAGTCATGTTTCTGTTTGGGAATTTTTTTTCCCTGGAAAATTCTCAGGGCTCTGTCTTTAAATTGAGGGCATCTTAAAGTCTTCAAAATGTGCTTTAGGGCTAGAAAGACTCCTGTTCAATCCTGGCCCTGCTATTTACATCTGTGTGACCTCAGCAAATCATCTCACCTAGCTGAATCCTCTCCCACCTCTATTGTTAATTTATGTGGAAAACAAAACATAACATCATCCAGAAAAGCCACCTTTCCTGTGGAGACAGCTGCCTTCCTCGGCCCCCGTGCACCCTTGCCTGTGATGCTGTGTGGCATGCCCTAACCAACGAAACGGTGGAGCCGCGGTGCCTGGTCTCACAGGCCTTGACGTCCTAGGGCTGCACACCTCACACAGCTCCCCAGGCATCAGTTCAGGCCTGCACCTCGGGGAGGCAGCGAGAGAGGCCTGAGGGTCCGCGGCTATAGTCAGCTGGGCCCAGCTGCAAACATTCAGCATTGATCCTGCCTTGCCGCCTGCCCACCTGGGGCCCAGGACGGGTTGTCACCCTGGCCCGGCTCGGTGTCCTTGCGCAGAACAGGACACATCACCCACATCCTCAGGGGTCTGCTGTAGTGGTCAGAGGGTAGCACTGTACTGGCAACATCACAGCGTGTCTAAATGTCAGTTACTGCCATCCTCATTCTTGCTTTTATTTGCTAATGTTGATTAAAAGCTTGCAATCTGCCAGGCACTGCCACCCCCATCCACGAGTTGTCTCCGTGCTGAGAGATCTCAGTTTTACAGACGAGGAAACTGAGGTTCAGACAGCACAGGGCACCTGAGACGAGTCAGGGGCATGTGGGGAACCCAGGAGGTCTGACTCAGAGCCCGTTCCTCACTCCAGGCCCTGACCGCCAGCCCAGCTCAGGTGGAACTTGGGTGTGAGTGGAACTTCCCACAGGCCAGGCCAGTGCCTGGTGTGGAGGAGCCAGGATGTGGGCTTGAGGATGTGGGCTGTGCCTGCGTCTCCTTCTCCCTGAAAAGAAAAAAATCCCAGAAAGCAATTCACTGGGCCCAGGGATGTGAAGTCCACGTGCTGCCAGAAACACTTGGGCGTGACTGTGAACGGCTGTGCCCCTTTCTTGCAGAGCAGCTGCCCTGCTTATGTGGCACCAAGAAAGTGAGAGAGAAGGTCTCTCTCTCAGCTCAGAACCACCACTTGGCAGGCCAGGCAGGCAGCTGTGATTCAAAACACAGCCGTGGTTCTGGAAAGAAGAACCCCAAATCCTGGGATAGCCTGGAGCAACACAAAGTCACTTGTGTAGCGTTTCCAATTCTCCTTTTAAAGCAATTATTAAGTTCATCTGAAAGTCAAATAAGAGCCACAAATCAAAAACAGAATTAACAAGTAACAGCGGGGCTGTGAAATTTGATCGCTGTGTTTTCAGGGAAGTGGGCGGAGTGCCCGCTCACATCTGGTCAAGTTCAGCCTCACTGGAGGAACCGCTGGCCGGCGTCAAAACCTTCCGCATGATGGATCATGGAATTAGACGTGACATTCACAGGAATGACAGTGAGCCCTCGGCCAGCGAATGTCAGCTCTTTGCTTACGAAACTGTGATCCTTTCAGGAAAGCCAGACACTGGGTCCTCTAGGTTTGCCAGGCTTTGCAGGGCCCATGTTCTAAGGCCCTTGAGAGGCTGGAACCTCCTTCTTCAACAAGCTCTCCCATAGCGGGTGTCCAGCCCAGAGGGTTTAGATCTCACACTGGTTGTTTGCTCCTCACTGAAACCCTGTTCATAAATTCCAACATTTCAGGGTCCGGTAGGAACTGCGGCAGGGAGCACTGACAGTCCCCAGGAACTCCCCCAGTTCAGGTCCCCATGTCCCAAGAGAATGAGATAAGATGGGCTCACATTTGTGCCCAGTGACACCTTTAAGCAACACCCATTCCCTCTCGGCTTTGCTGTCTGTGCTGCTCTTGCTTTTAAGAAAAACGTTTCTACTCCTACGATTTTTCCCTCACTTTCCAAATGTTTTCTGTTATCCCCCCCCCACACACACTCTCACACATATGCACACACAAACACACACACACTCACACACATACACACATATACACTCACTCACACACATATACACGCACTCTCACACACATATACACACATGCACACAGAAACACACACATACAAACACCCTCTCACACATATATACACATACATGCATACAGAAATACATATACACACTCACACACATCCGCGCACGCACACACACACACACACACACAGTCTCAAGGTGGGAGAGCAGCATCTAGACTCGGCCTGCCTGGTCCCAGCACCAGCTCTGTGGTCACTCCCTGTGGAGAGACGGCACGGCCAGCAGGCACCACCCTCTGTCCGGCAACACAACAGCAGGCAAACTGTGCATGTGAGCAAATGCGTCCTGTACCCAGAATGCTCGCCAAAGTGAACACGAAACACCTGCAAAAAGCCAGTCCAGCGGGGCCTTCACCCCTGGTCCAGGGAGAAGAAGGGCCAACCTGAGGACCATTCTCGGGGACCTGCTCTGCTGTGGCCTCCTGGATCTGGCTCCCAGGGCTAGAAAACCTGGTGAAAAGTCTCTGTGGGAGGATTGCAGGGCTGATGCTGGGTGAGTGCAAGGAAGGGAATGCAGAGGCCGGAGCCAGCTGGTATTACGGAGGCCTACTCTTCCCCAGCCTTGTGATTCCACGGCCCTGCAGCTCCTTTCAGAGTAAGCCGCAGGACAGCCACTGCTCCTGACTGTGGGCTGTAACCCAATATAGGCCTGCACCCCAGATGAGTGCTCAGGTGCTGCTTGTGCCCCCACCAAACATACTCTGTGCTGGGCACCCCCAGGACCAGGGAAGCACCGTTCACAGCAGTGCAAGCAGACTGCCGGGGCAGCTCCACATCTAGGGGAGAGGCAGGCAGCAAACACGCAGATGAGCAAAGCAACAGTGTTGCCTCAGAACCGGTACCATGGAGAAACTGGCGCCGGGAAGGGAGACAGAGGATACTGGTGGGTCCACGGGGGCTGCACCATCTGACCAGGCGCCAGGCAGTCTCTCTCTCTTCTGGGCTGGCAGGGGTGGGGCAGTGGCTGAGTGAGCCTGACAACGACCTGGGGGAGACCAGCAGCAGGGAGCACAGGAGCGTGTCTGAGTGGCTGCCCCCGCCCCTGCAGGCCGACACTTAGATTCTGACGTTTGTTTTTTTTTTTAGGTTGGAGTACAATGGCACAATCTCGGCTCACTGCAATCTCCGCCTCCGGGGTTCAAGTGATTCTCCTTTCTCAGCCTCCTGAGTAGCTGTGATTACAGAGGCCCCCCACCACGCCTGGCTCATTCTTGTATTTTTAGTAGAGATGGGGTTTCACCATGTTGGCCAGGCTGATCTCAAACTCTTGACCTCAGATATCTGCCGGCTTCGGCCTCCCAAAGTGCTGGGATTACAGGCGTGAGCCACCACGCCCGGCCTAGATTCTGACCTCTTAAGTGAAAGCGTGCTGCACAGCATCCTTACAGCGTCCTGCTGGCCTGCACCTTCGAGTGTCTGGTGGGAGATTTTCTTCACTGACTTGCCTTTCTTTATGTTTATTGTGTTGTGATATGCAGGATTTTTGTGTTTATGCAGAGTCCAACATATTCATCATTTTCTTATTATTTTTTCAACAATAGGATGAGATGAGATACTTGCCTGTAGTTACTTCTAGTTGATGCATGTGCCCGTTTTCACAGTGATCTCGGTAATTCACCTGGAAGGTATTTTGGGCTGGGATGTGAAGGAGGGCACTTAGGTTTGGTTGACCAGACATCCCAACAGCATCCAGTGTGAGTTCTCTTTTGAGGCCACCACCCCATTCCCACCATGTTCTCAGTGTCTCTGCACTGGGTCTACTTTGGAAGCCCTGGCATTGTCGTCTGCATCTACAGGCCCAGATCTGTGTTCTGGATCCAGGACCACCCCCCTGCTCTGCATTCTGGGTCCTGAGCCACCCCAGTGCTCTGAATTCTGGGTCCAGGGTCTCCCCTACTCTGAGCTCAAGGGAGCATCTCACATTTTCCTCGAAAGCGACAGAGTGTGGTCCACAGGCTGGCCTGGGCCACAAACCACCTGTTGGGTCCTGCCATAAGTTAAGTTTAATGATGTACGGTGTTTAGAAACTTCGTTGTAGCAATTCGACTTTGCTATACCATTTCTATTGAATTTTGCAAAAGTGTTGGTCCTCAGCAGATTGGAGGAAGAAACTAGTTCTTTGCCATGAGAACTTGGGAAGCCTGGTCTCCATCGCTGACACCATCTTCCTCTGCATTGAATCTGACCATGTCGGATACAAATGGTAATGCTGTCACTGCTCTTTTTATTTAACTTGTCCTTATTTCATTTACTTCCTGCCTGACTTTGAAATGAAAGGGGAATGAATTAATGGGAAGGCAATTTTTTGTATTACATGGTCTTCTTTCTTGCCTTATTTCAAAAACATTTAATATATGTGAACATTCAGCCTAGACATTTTCTCAAATGTCTTATTTCTATACCTTTAACATATTGATTCCCTTTTGTAAAGCAGTAAGAAAAAAGTTCCCAACAGTAAAAGAGCAGAGGACATGAATAAGCAGCCCTAAACATATCAAAGCAATTTTAATGTCAAGAAAAGTTAAATAAACACAAAGTAACACACAAAAATGAATAATACTTTTTAAAATCTATTCCATTGCTAGAAATAACTGGAAGCCTGAATTCCTGCTCGTGAAGCGGCACTGAAGTGGGAACTCTCCTGCCCTGTGTAGACAGGGAAACAGACACAGCATCCCAAGAAAAACTTGGCCACAGAAACCAAGGGCAGAGACAAGGTGCAGGTTTTTGACCTGGCATTGCTGTTTTTAGAAATATGTGCTAAGAAAATAACCAAAGAAGCAGACACAACTTTAGTACAATAAAGTCCTCAGGTTCTAAGGCAGAATGGCAAAAACAACCACCCACAACAATCACAACCAAAACTGGGAAGAGCTTAAATGCCCCACCATGAGACAGTTAAATCCAGCTGCACCAATTCCATGGGCAAGTATATGGCCATTAAAAATCGTGTGAAGGGTTCAAGAAATGGGGGAATGTTCTTGACATATCAGCACCTCGCAAATAGTACAACAGTACATTCCCAGACACATTCACACACATACACGTGTGCAAATACAGACAATGCCAGAAGGCTGAGAAATGGCACCTTCTTAATTTTTGCTCACTCTGAATATTTTCTAACTTCCATGTTAGGCTGATTTAACCTCAGTTATTCCTGGGGCTTGTCTCCGATAACACTCTTCCCTCTGTGATCACCTACCACATGCCTGGGGTTCTGCAGGTGTTTTGTCATGTCATCACATTTATTCAATTTCTAGGGACAAGGCAGCTGCTTCCCCCAAGATGACTGGAGATGCCCACTGCCCTTTGCTCTGTCTGCTGAGAGGACAAAGCAATGAGACTGCAGTAGCAGTGAGCACACCCAGTGTTCAGATCTTGGTTTCTAACACCATCTCCAGTTGAAAGAACCAGGGCTCCTTGAAGACACAGCTGATCCTAGTGCTGGGGCAGGGAATATGTGATATGTACCCGGAAAACTTTGTCGTGTTAACAAGAAAGAAAGTGCTCAAAACAAAGAGAGGAAAGATTCACAAAATGCTAGAGCCATGTCAAAGGGAGAGAGGAGCCAACTGAAAGAGCTCCCAATGGCCAAATATGGGACCACATGGGACACAAAACGAATCAGGTAGTATTGAATGATAACCCACAGTATAAGCATCCATGAGCCCAGACTGAGACAAATCAGTGATTATACACATAAGTACATGGGGAAGGCTTGGTGGGGTGGCTCACGCCTGTAATTACAGCACTTTGGGAAGCTGAGGCAGGTGGATCATTTAAGCCCAGGAGTTCAAAACCAGCCTGGATAACATAGTGAGACCCCATCTCTACAAAAAATAGGAAAATGAGCTGGGCATAATGGCATATGCCTGTAGTCCCAGCTACTCCTGAAGCTGAGATGGGAGGATCGCTTGGGCCCAGAAGGTTGAGGCTGCAGTGAGCCATGATCATGCTACTGCACTCCAGCCTGCTTGACACAGCAAGACCTTGTCTCAAAAAAATAAAAAAAAAAAAAAGGATGTGGGAGAGAATAAGCAAATCCATGCAAAAGAGTTCTAATTATTTTACTTAGCTGCTTTCCCTTCAGGGAGATGGAGCCTTACTCCCCACTGCCCAAGTGTGAGCTGAGCATAGTGACTGCCTTGCCAAAAGTACAGCCTGGACATGGAGGATAAAGAGAGTAACTTTATGGTAGAGAAGCCTGGGAAACACTTCAGCGGGGTGATCAAGGCCAGCATCAACAGGGAGGAGTCATAGGGACGGGGCACCCTCGATACGAAGGGATGAAAATGGTGCTTGACCTCTGTGGTCTTCTCCAGAAAACCACATCATCTCAGTGCAGTCATGAGAAAAACATAAGACGAACTCCAGCCGGAGGAAATCCTGTGAAATTCCTAAACAGCTGTCCTTCAGACTTTCATGGTTATCAAAAACGAGTCAGGTCTGAGAGATGGTCACAGCCAAGAAGAGCCTAAAGAGACAGGATGACCAAATGTGACGTGGAATCCTGAGTGAAATCCTGCAAGAGAAGAGGGACATGCAGAAACTGAGGAAATGTGAATAAAGCCCAGACTTAGTGATAACAATGGACCGAAGCTGTCTCATTAGTGGCAGCGAGTGCACCTCTCTCCAATGGTGTGAGCAACAGCAAAGCCTGGGAATGGCATGCATGGGAATTCTCCGTGCTGTCCTCACAACTTTTCTGTAAATCTAAAACTGTTCCCAAATAAAAGATTTACTTAAAAAAAAAAGCTATACATGGTTACTCCTCAATAAAATGTATGTTTGTGTTTTTTAGAGAGTAGCAATGGTGCACAGGGCAGCCTCCAGGCATGGCCCTGTTGGTGGTCTGTTGGTGGTCAGAAGGGAAGGGCACAGTCACTGCTCACCCTGGTCCTGTGGGGGGCAGTGGGGAGTGGCCTGGGGGCACTGGGCCAGCAGGTGAGCCTGGCATGTGAGGGGTCTGGCCAGGTGGGCGGGGCCAGTCTTCTTAGCATCCATGATCTGCTTCCCCACTGTACTCTCTGTATTAGTTCATTCTCACGCTGCTGTAAAGACATACCCAACACTGGGCAATTTATAAAGGAAAGAGGTTTAATTGACTTGCAGTTCCACAGGGCTGGATAGGCCTCAGAAAACTTACAATCATGGTGGAAGGGGAAGGAAGCATGTCCTTCTTCACATGATGACAGCAAGGAGAAGTGCCAAGCAAAATGGGGAAAGTCCCTTATAAAACCATCAGATCTTAGAACTCACTCATTATCACGAGAACAGCATGAGGGTAACCGCCCCATGATCCAATTACCTTCCACTGGGCCCCTCCCACAACACGTGGGGATTATGGGAACTACATACAGTTCAAGATGAGATTTGGGTGGGGACACAGCCAAACCATATCACCCTCCCCTCTGCTTTTCTGCTGTTCTCTATCCAGGTCTTTCTCTTCTCAGGCCCTTTCTCCACAAGTAACTAAACATTGGAAGCCATGTTTATTTTAATTATTTGTTCTCTTGTTTGAATAAGTTTTATGTTCCCAAATTTTAAAAACCAAGCGAGACACACAAACTGCTCCCTTTGGGAGCACAGGAAGCAAGGTATGTGAAAATGTGTTTGATCTGTGTTTCTCTTTGTCCTGCATTCATTTGGAACAAAAGGGATTGCCCTTTTAAAAGCAACCATAAGTCACTCGACGTTTTCATTTGTCAGATGAAGAGGTTGGACATGATATTTAGAGCAGATTTATAGAGATGTTGGGTCACAGCATCCAAACAATTTCAACCATGACTGCGATGGTCTGGTTTTAGCAAAGCCTGTCCTCTTTCATGGGTGGTACAGACCTTTCTGCTCCTGGGAGAGTGCACAGGACATGGTCAGTGGTGCCTTGGCCTCGGGTGTGGTGGGCTCACATGGAGGTCAGCCCTCCTCCATACTTTAGCCTCTGGCTATTGTATCAGTGTTCTGGGCTCTGTAACAAAGCACCAACAATAGGGGCTTAGAACCACAGAAATGTATTCTTTCATGGTTTGGAAATCATGGTGTGGACAGGGCAGCACTCCCTCCCAAGCTTCTAAGGGAGAAACCTTACTTCCAGGACTCCAGCCCTGGGGGCCCAGATCTCCTTGGCTTGGGGCTGCCAGTCTCTGCCTCCCTCTTCACATCCTTCTCCTTGGTGACTCTGCATCTCAAATCTCCCTCTCTTTTCTCATATAAGGACACCAGTCATTTTACTCAGGGCCCACCCAGATAATCCAGGTCAATCTCATCTCAAGATCCTTATCCTAATTATATTTGCAGTGACTGTTGCTCCAAATAAGGTCATATTCTGAGGTTCCAAGTGACAGACATTTTGAGGGACCACTGTGATTCCATGACGTCTATCAATAATCAGTACATGGCCGGGCACAGTGGCTCACTCCTGTAATCCCAGCACTTTGGGAGGCAGAGGTGGGTGGATCTCTTGAGGTCAGGCGTTCAAGACCACCCTGGCCAACATAGTGAAAACTCATTTCTACTAAAAATACAAAAATTAGCCTGATGTGGTGGCACACACCTGTAGTCCCAGCTACTCAGGAGGCTGAGGTAAGAGAATCGCTTGAACCTGGGAGGTGGAGGTTGCAGTGAGCCAAGATCGTGCCATTGTACTTCATTCAGACTGGGTGACAAAGCAAGACTCTGTCTCCAAAAAAAAAAATATTGGTGCATTTTTACTAATCTAAATCTAACTTTATGAGGCCCTCACTAAATTTAACTGTTCTTTAGAGGGTGTTGTTGCAGCCTTTCACTAAGAAGGTAAGTATCACAGAGTTAAGAGCTGACTTCCAGGAATTTTTAAAAATGTCCTAGCCTGAGGATATCAGAAATTTGCAAAAATTTCTGGCCGTTTTGCATCACTCAAATTTCAAATTAGCTTCAGCTCAGCTTCCTGGAGAGAGGGACAGGTTCACTTATCTTATAAATATTTCTCTAGTATCCTCCATGTGCACGGCCTGGCTCAGCAGGGAGGCTGTGGGAGGCAGAAAAATGTCCTGAAAAAGAGGTCTGCGTCCTCATCCTCAGACCCTTGAATATGTGACCTTATGTGGCAAAAGGGACTTTACGGATGTGGTTAAATTAAGGAACCGAAGTGGGAGATTATCCAGAATAGTTGGCTGGGCCCAA
Organism: Hylobates moloch; assembly: GCF_009828535.3. Lineage (NCBI taxonomy): Eukaryota > Metazoa > Chordata > Mammalia > Primates > Hylobatidae > Hylobates > Hylobates moloch. The sequence goes on from NW_026652276.1 coordinate 2,170,338, forward strand.
AGTCATCACAGGGCCCTGATGAGAGGGAGGCAGAGGTCGGGGGGAGCAGCCACCTGTGACTTGAGCAAGGACCCAAGTGAGGTGGCCGCGAGCCCAGAAGTGCAGAAGCTGCCAGAAAGAAGCGGAAAGAGGAAAGGAGCGGATTCCCCACGGATGCCTTCAGAAGGAGCCGCCTCGACGTTAGCCCTGTGAGTCCCATTTCAAATTTCTTGCCTCTAGAAAGGTAAGAGAATAAATTGCTGTATTTCTAAGCCACTGGGCTCTGGGCATTTGTTAGAACAGTGGCAGGGAAGTGCATGACCCACTCATGGTTGCATCTGGCTCTCAGCTCCATGTGCTGAGTGACACGGGTGCAGTTTTCAGCCCCACTCAGGTTCTCCGGAGCACCATGAAGGGACCTTGACAGAGGCTCGTGGCCAGGGCTGCACCCCTGCTTTGGCTGGATACTGGGCACCCCTCCCTCTTAGTGTGGGAGAATCCCACCCTGCACAGCACCCTGCAACCCCAGGCAGGCTCGGTGGTGGCTGCAGAGGCTCTCCCTTCCTTCTGGAACTTACTGGGATGCACCCACACATGTGCCTTGCACACACAGGGAAGCTGCCTCAAGCCAGCAGCCCCTCGCCTGAGCTCTCACCAGTGCTTTCCTGGCAGGACTTTGCGCCCCCTCCCCCTACTGCCAACCGTGGCCCCACATACTGTGGATAGGTAGACACTAAACCTTATCAGATCTGGGGGTGGGTACCCCTCACTCTGCTGTGGGGCAAGAGCCAGTGCACACCTTGGCCTTGAGGCCTCTTGACAAATGTCTCCCAGATGCCGTCATCACCTCTTCTATCCTGAGTGGCTACACCCTGGGTGTGCTGCATTGGCTGGGGGTCTCACACTCATCGGATTCAAGCCTGGGTATCTTCACATTCACCAACTTGCTGCAGTCACATTGTGGGAAATGGTTTGAAGCAGAAGCTATGGGGCCAGGAGGGCTGGAATGGGAACTGACTTGAGAAAACGGTGTCCCTGGAGGACATGGGGAGCATGCAGAGGAGGATAAGCTAACCAAGGGCCTCCTAGGTGCAGGACACAGATTCTGAGGAGAAAAGAGGAGGATGGGAGGCCGGAGGGCAGAGGGCAGACAGAGGAATGTATGACATGGTCCTGGGAGTGAGGCTGGGCCCAGGCTAGCCCAGAGGGCCATGAACAGATTTGTGTCTCCACCCAGAGAAGGGGGTGATGGGATCCACTGTGGATTGAAAGTCTACTGTGAAGTGTAGGGAGCAGATCTGGGGTAGGTAACAGGGCCACAGGAGCCTAGTGAGGACACCAATGCCATCACCCGGGCTGGGTGTTGGTGGCCAGGGACAAAGGAGGAGGAGGGGCTGGCAGGAGGCAGCAGACCATGAGCTATCACAGGACAATGACGAGGCCTGAAGGTTGAATGAAACTGAAAGGGGAGGAGGAGGGGAACTGAGTGGCCTCCCCAGGCTTCCACTTGTATAACAGTCTGGATGGGGTCGGGGAGGTTAGGAGGAGAAGTTTGCAAGTTGGGTTTGGGCAAAGTGAATCTGCAATGCCTTTTAGACATTCAGGAAGATATGTCCAGGTCATTTGGCTGTTCCGGTCTAGAGCTCAGAGGAAGCACCTGAGCTGGAGGTCCAGGTGGGCCCCTGGCATATGGGCATCACCTGGAGCTGTGGCTGTGGTGAGAGGACAGAGCTGTGAGCCCCAGGAGCTCCAGGACAGGAGGAAGGTCCTACAGAGGAGTCGCAGTGGAAGAGGAAAGGGAACACAAGCAAAGGAACAGAAAACATCAAGGAGATGCCTTCGAGGACTATTGACCATGTGGGGATAAGAGATGCGAACTCACACACACTGGCTTGTAGGAGGCCAAGGAAATCCACAAAACCCACAAAAGCAGATTCTGCCTGTGAAAACAAGGTGCCGTGTGCTGGGCTCTTTCTTTGAGATGAACAGAAGGCAGTCACAAAAGAGACTGTCTTAAGAGGAGGACAATTTGCAGAAGTGGCAGCTTTCCCCCAAAAAAAGAAAAAGAAAAAAGATAATGAATTAGATTGAGCAGTAGTTAATAGAAGTTGATAACTGAATAAGTAATATATTTATTACGTGCCTAGGTACCTAGATTACCTTATATTTTAATACCATATTGTGAATTTTCATTTAAAACAAAATAAAATTATTAGTAAAGAGTGATCTGTTTTATTTTATTTTTTGTAATGATAAACTAAGACATAATGGGAAAGACATAATGGTTTGGATTATGTTTACGTGTTCCTCAAAAATTAATACATTGCAAACATATTTAAGAATGGCATAATATATAGAAAATCCTAAGGAATCCACAAAAGACTGTTAGAACTAATATCACAGTGAGGCTGGAGAATAAAATATCAATTTACAAAAACCAATTGTAGACACCAGCAATGAACAATCTGAAATGGAATTAACAAAAATCCATTTAAAATATTATAAAAGAATACATACTTAGGAATAAATTTATCAAAGAAGTACCAAACTTTTTCTCACATACTCTGTAATCTGAATATTACAAAACTGTTTAAAGAAATGAAAAAAAATTAAGTAAATGGAAAGATATACAATGTTCATGGATCAGAAGACATAATATTGGCAAAATGACAGGGGTGGTTAGTCTTACATGTCAACTCAGCTAGCCTACAGTCCCTAGATATTCAATTAAACACTAACCTTGATGTTGCTGTGAAGGCATTTTGTAGATGTGACTGAGTTCCATAATCAGTTGACTTTAAGTAATGGAACATACACTAAATAATATGAATAGGCCTGATCTAATCAATTGAAAAGCTTTAACAGGAAAATTGAAGGTTCTCTGAAGAAGAAAAAGTTTTGCCTATGGACAGCAGCTTCTAGTTGTGCCCAAAAGTCCTAGCCTCTTGTGATTGGCAACCTACTCTATGGATTTCAAACTTGCCTAGCCAGCCTTCAAAACTGCTAAGCTAATTCCTGCAAATAAACAAACATTCTGCTGATTCTTTCTCTGGTGGAACACTAACTGATACAATGGCAATATTCCCCAAATTGATCTACAGATCTAATGCAATCCTTCTCAAAATCTCAGTATTGACAGTACATAAACAACAAAAGATAGCATAGATAAACTGGACTCCAACAAAATTAAAAAGTTTTGTTCTTCAAGAAATTTTGTGCATCAAGAAAATAAAAAGACAACGCACAGAATAGGAGAAAATATTTGCAAATCATACTTTGCATAAAAGACTTGCATCTAGAATATATAAAGAACTTTGGTAACTCAGTAATAAAAAGACAAATAACTCAAATAAAAAATTTGCAAAGAATTGATACACATTTCTTCAAAGAAGATACACAAATGTGCAAGAGTAACCTGAGAAGTGCAAATCAAAACTAGGAAGACACCACTTCATACCCACTAGGATACCGTAATGGAAGAGATAGATAATAATAACTATTGGCAAGGATGTGAATAAATTGGAACCTTCATCCACCGATAGGGGAAACGTAAAATGGTGCAGCCGTGTTGGAAAACAGCTCAGTGGTTTCTCAAATGGTTAAGCCTAGAGCTACTATACAGCATAGCAATTCCACACCTGGATATATGCCCAAGAGAAAGGAGAACAGGTCCACAGAAGCCTGCACATGAATATTCATAGCAACACTGTTCACCAGGGCCAGAAAGCAGAAGCAACCCACATGCCCATCAACTTATGAATGGACACATTAAATGTGGTGTATACATAAAAAGAACAACCACTCAAGTGTTGTGCACACGGTAACAGGGATAGATCTTGAAAACATTATTTTAAATGAAAGCTTCCAGTCACAGAGGACCACATACCATATAGAGACAGAAAGGAACTTAGTAGCTGAGCCAGAGAGTGAGGGGAAATGGTAAATTACTACTCATGGGCACAGGGGTCCTCTGAGTGTGTGAAACTGTTCTAGAATTGACTGTGGTGATAATTGTACAACTCTCTAAATATGCTAATATATATGTTACCATAATATATAGTACTATATACTACTAATATACTAATTTATATATACTAATATATACGCATTATATAGTATACAATTTATATAGTATATGTAAAATTTGTATTATATATAACTATATCATATATAGTTATATATTATAGTTACATAATTATATAACTATATAATATATATTATAGTTACATAATTATATAACTATATAATATATGTTATGGTACTATAATATATAATTTATATATTAGTATATAAAAATTAGTATATATACTAATATATAAACTAATACTAATATATAAATATATAAATTATGTATTATATACATTTATATATTATATACTATATAAATTATATATAAGTATAGATAAATTAGCATGTTAGTACATATTATATATTAGTATATGTATAAAATATGTATATATTTTATTATATATAACATATAAAATAGTATAGATTGTGTATTAGTATATATAATATATATTAGTATAAAATAATACATATATAATATACATTAGTATAAAATAATACATTATATATTGATGTATATATAAGTACATATTCTGTTAGTATATATTTTTATCTATTTATAACATAAAATATTAGTATATAATAACATACATTAATAATACATATTATATATTAGTGTATATATAAATTAGTACATTAATAAATGTACTAAAACCACTGAATTGTATACTTTACATGAGTGAATTGTATGATATATGAATATATCTCAATCAAGCTGCTATAAGGAATAACATGATTAACTGGTCCTATTAATCAGAAAGTCTCTGTGAGTTGAAAGAAGCAGATCTAAGGCTCCCCCATGGCATAAAAAGAAAACACGTTGAAAAGAACTCTGTTGTTTCCCGTGGAGACCTCAGCTAGAAACTAAAACTCGGTGAGAATGGACTGGCTTTTAGCTTCCTATGGAGAAAGATATCCTTTGTTAAGGGAAAGAAGAAAGGAAGGAAAGGGGAGGGGAAGGGAAGGGGAGGGGAGGGGAGGGGAGGGGAGGGGAAAGGAAGGGGGGAGGGGGAGGGGGAGGAAGAGGGGAAGGGGAAGGGGAGGAAAGGGGAAGGGAAGGGAAAGCAAGAGAAAAAGGGAAGGCAAAGCAAAGCAAGGCAGGGCAAGGCAGGGCAGGGCAGGGTAGGGCAAGGCAGGGCAAGGCAGGGCAGTGGAAGGCAAAAGAAAGGCAAGGCAAGGCAGGGCAGGGCAGGGCAGGGAAGGGCAGGGAAGGGCAGGGAAGGGAAGGGAAAAGAAAAGAAAAGAAAAGAAAGGCAGGGAAGGGAGAGAGGTAGGGGAGTAGGGAAGAATAAAGAGGATTAGCTCCACAACAGGAGACAGAGCACACTTCCCCTCTCTGACGCTCAGTGTTTTAAACACCCTCCTCCTCCAGAGTGCCCTCTGGCTCCCTCTGACCTGGATTCCCAGCTTTGAGTTTTTCGTGTAGGATGTCCCGTCCCCCTTCCCAAGCCTGTCTCTGCTGAGTCTGGGTCAGATTCAGACTGGCCAACTTGAAGTCCTTGAATTCCACACTTCACCAGCCGGAAGCTGCTTTTGGCAGCCCTGGAGGTAGGTCAGAGGGCAAAGAGAGAATCTTGGAAGAAGAGATCCCAAAACTTCCAAAGGTCCACCTAAGTTAGCGTTTTAGAAGAGCTAGAATGACCGACAGTTCGTGGGAAGAGTGCTGTTCAACTCTAACAAGGCCTTAGGGAAAAAGAGAGAGAGAAAGAGGGGGAGAGAGAGGAGGAGGGAGGGAGAGAGGGAAGAAAAGAGAGAGAAAGAGGGGGGCAGAAAGGAGGGGGAGAAAGGGAGGAGCTCAGAGGAGGAGGATGGAGCTGTGCTTGGCATCAGGGATCCCCTCTTTACACAGCCCACTGTGGTATCCCTTTCATATGAGCAGCCAGCCCCAGGGTCTGCAGGGCGAATAGTTTTTTCTAATTAACATCAACAAAAGAGCCCCGTTGATCACCCACATTTGCATCCCCTCCCCACACTCGGGGTCCTGATGGTGCAGCCAGGAGCTCCACCCTGAAACCCACCCAGATGTGAATCCCCTAGCCTCATCAAGTGGTCCCCAGAACCTCCCTCCTCCCATTAGCACCTTCCCAAAAATGCTCTTGTGGTCACAGCCTTCCTCTAAGCAAATGGATTCCTACCAGGGGGTCTGTGTCTCAGGGGCATGAATGAGTCTGGGAAATCGCATCCACAGAGTCACCTGTGTGGCCCTTTTTCTCCTACTCTTCTGGTTCTTAGCCTACATACCATCAGATCATAAATTTGCTATTGTCTTTAATAAAAGCTAGATTCCACGGGCATGGTGGCTCACACCTGTAATCCCAGCACTTTGAGGGGCCGAGGTGGTTGGATCACCTGAGGTTCGGAGTTCGAGACCAGCCTGGCCAACATGGAGAAACCCCGTCTCTACTAAAAATACAAAATTAGCCGGGCGTGGTGGTGCATGCCTGTAATCCCAGCTACTAGGGAGGCTAGGAGGAGGAGAATCGCTTGAACCCAGAAGACAGAGGTTGCGGTGAGCCGAGATCAGGCCATTGCACTCCAGCCTGGGCAACAAAAGCAAAACTCTCTCTCAAAAATAAATAATAAATAAATAAAAATAAAAATGAAAGCTGGATTAAATGGCTGCTGTCCCAGACACCCTGGGTCTGGATGGCCAAGTCTTCGGAGATGCCTTCATGTTGCGTCCCCTCTCGCCGCCTCAAAACACAAGAGGATTGTCATGCCTCCTGTCTTGGTCCTGCCATTTGAAGTAAGGGTTGAAAGAGCCTTAGAAATGCAAATGGCATCTGCATGCAGGTCCTCTCTGCTAGTCTAGGACAGCTTCTGAGCTGGGTTTTCTCCCTATCTGCATTCCAGCACTGAGGAGACAGAGGCTCCTGGAGGTGAAGGGAGTCACCTCACACTCACACTTGCCCATGGACAGGCTGGCACTGGGTCAGGGTCTCCCCTGTTCTCGGTACCCCACGAGGTCTACGTTCAGTTTTCTGGGTCCTAAATAACCTATGACATCTCTCTGGAGAGAAAGGGGGTGTTGAGTGGGAGGAAGAAGCAGAGGTGCAGGGAGGGGAAGTCATTTGTCAGGATGTTAGGCCGGTGTGCAGGCACAGCCTGTCCCTGGAGCCCAGGTGCTCAGAACTGCCCTGCAGGGGCCTCAGAGCAGATTGTGGCAGTGGGTGCCGAGGGGAACTGTGGAATGGGGCCTGGCCAGTCAGTGAATTTTCCAGCCTAGGATGGGGGAATAACAAGCTCCTCCCTTTGCACCCACACTTGTCTAATACCTCCTCTCATCTCCCTTCTGCCCTGCCAACCCCTCTAAACTGGAGCAGAGAGTACCATGGACTCTTCAATATGTCACCTAACTCTCTTCTCACTTTGCCAGTTCCTTGGTCTGGGTGAGAGGTGGGCTTTGTTTCTGGCTGTCCTTTGCTGTGCAGTCTGCCCTCGCTTGGGTCGTCTGACTCTTCCCGGATGAACTATTCCCTCTTGCATCTCTCCAGACCCTTCAGCAATGCCAAGAGCCTCTGCTCTCTTCCCCAGCATGGCTTTCTAAGGGATAATTGCACTCTGGCCTACAAAAGCAGGTGGTTCCTTCCTTGATGGGAGGCACTTTCATCTTTTCCTCATCTCTGATAAGTTTCACTAGGAATGCAAACAGTGATTAATGGACAAGCAGACCTGGATTGCAATCCTAGATCTTTCTAGAGACTAGGCAACTCCTATAATTGTTCTGAGCCTCAACTGCCTCATCTGTAAACTGGAGACAGTGTCCTGTGCCTACAACTGTTGCAGAAGCAAAATTATGCAACACGCGTGGAAGTGCCTGGCAGAAGCTCAGATACTAGTGTAAATACTCATATCTACACAGAGAAATGATGGGCACCTGAAATGTAGGTAAATATAAAATACTTCTTTTTTTGTTTCTAAAATTATTTAAAAGATAATTGGCTGTTTAATGCAAAAATAATAGAAATATATTATGGGGCTTAAAACATCAGTAAAAGTAAATTTAACAATCACAATAAATATAAATGGTCTAAACACTTCAGATAAAAGGAGTAAACTGTCAGACTGGATAAAAAGAATGCAACCCAACAACAAGCTGTCTATAAGATTCGTACTTTGGGCCAGGAGTGGTGGCTCACGAACTTTGTGATCCCAGCACTTCGTGAGACTGAGCGATCACTTGAGCCCAGGAGTTCGAGACCAGCCTAGGCAACATAGTGAGACCTCATCTCAAAAAAAAAAAAGATAAAGGCATGCGCTTTAAATATAAATACTCAGATAGATCAATGGTAAACAGACCTAAATGAGATACGCTATGTAAACTCTAATAATAAGAAAACTAAAGTGGGAACATTGATATCAAAGTTGACTTCAGGACAAGGACTATTACCAGGAATACAAAGAAATATTTTCTAATGATAAAATAGTTAATTCATCAACAGGATATAACAAACTTAAATATAGGAAGCAAGAGCTGGTAGAACTAAAACATCAAATAAATCCACAAATACTATTGGAGAGATCAGTGTTCCTCTCGCTGAAGGGTAGAAGAAGTAGACAAAATGTCATTGAGGATACAGAGAAGTTGGAGAGCCGTGTCAAACAACTTGACCCACAAAACTTAGCAAGCACCCCACCCACCAGCAACAGAATCCACATTCTTTTCGGGAAGAGTTCTCCAAATATGTGAGGCCTGACACAAGATAGGGATAGCGTTGCAGGTCGGTGGGGAAATAATTGAATAAATGATGCTGAGAAGTTTGCTATCCATGTGGAAAAGATAAAATAAAATTAGATCTCTGCTTGCATAATCCCCAAAGATAAAATGTGGCTGGATTAAACGTAACTGTGGAAAGTACATTTTTAAAACTGTTATTCAAAAAAATAGATATTTTGTGACCACAGAGTAGGGAAAGATTTATTAAGGAAGTCCTAACACAAAAGAGGTTCAACACGAAGGGCAAAAATGATAAATGTGATTGTATCAAAAGTTCAGATTGTACACGAAAGGACATCGCAACAAATTTACTAAAACACCAGCACATGGAAGATGTCTGTGTCACACAAAATGGCTGAAGGGTTAAAATCTAACATATGTCAAGAATTTCTAGAAGAAGTATAAAATAATAAACAACAGAAAAAATTTTCAAGGATTCAGAAGGGCGATTTATGGAGAGAAAATCTCCAATGGTAAATAAACTTGAAAATATGATCAATCTCACTAAAGTTCAGAGAAATCCATTTTAAAACTCCAAAACTGCCCACAAAAAGCAACAGAAATTTAAGTCTCATCACTCAAGTGCTGCAGAGGATGCAGAGAAAACAACACTTTTATACACTGCTGGTGGGAATATAGATTGACATAACTACTCTGTATAACAAATTGTCAGTGTCTAGTAAATTTGAAGATGCCTCTAGCCGGTGAGGAACAATTTGCTCCTGGGCATATATTAGAAGCTTAGAGAAACACTAAGTGCACAGGAAGAATTTTATAAAACTCTTCCTAACAATTTTACATTTTGTTGAGGAATACATACATTCACAATGAAAGTGGTTAGAAATTCAGGGCGAGGATATACACCCAAGTCAGGGTGGTGAACCTCTCTGGGCAGGGGGTGTGAAGTGGAACAGGACGAGGAGCGGTACATGGGTGGCTGCAGACATGGATTCCACATTTTATTTCCCAGGCTGCTTGATGGGTTCATGCGTGCACATGAAACAAAGGTGGAACCTCCCTTATCAAAAATGCCTGGGATGAGAAACATTTTGGGTTTTGGGTTTTTTAAAAATTTGAAATATTTTCTTTTGCATAATGAGATAACTTGGAGATGGGACTGAAGTCTAAACACAAAATTCATTTATGCTTTATAGACACCTTATACAGATAGTTGGAAGGTAATTTTGTCCAATATGTTTAATAATTTCGTGCATGAAACAAAGTTTGTGTTCAGTGCTTGTGTGTAGAATTTTCTAATTGTGGTGTCATGTCGGTGCTCAAAAAGTTTCAAATATTGGAGCATTTCAGATTTTAGATTTTGAGATTAGGGATGTTAAATATATATTCATTTTTTATTTTCAGATGTCCAAAAAGTTGCATAAATTGTAGTTAATTTCAGATGCTTTGGAAACTTAGTTCGGTTAAATACATAAATCATAAAACTATAGTTAATATGAAAAATCACCAGTGTTTAACTTCTCTCATTTGATGCAAAAGATTCGTCAGTAAACTTACTTTAAATTGTATTATGTTAAAAAAATTAGATGTTAAAAAGGAAAAAGGAAATGAAGAAATGAGGCTGATTCTATGAAGTTTTGGCTAAATCAATATTTTTCAAACTATGGTCAGGCCCCTGGGCGTCCCTGAAACTTTCTCAGAAGTCTCTGAGGTCAAAACTCTTTTCATAATGCTAAGAGGCCACTGTTTTCTTCACTAGATTGACATTCGCATTAATGGTACCAAACAACCTAGGTGCTGGGCCTGGAATCGAGGCTGGAGCCACACCACACAGCAGCCACTGCATGTGTCACTGCCAGGCACTCACGGGGAGGGACAAAGAACACAACCTCCGTGTCACTTCAGAATGTTCTGGGTGAAGGAGAAAAATTATTTATTTTATTAAAGCTCAATGCTTGAGGCACAAGCCATTTTAATATTCTAACTAAATAGAAAGTACACACAAAGCCCGTCTGCAAGCTGAAGAACAATGGTTCTCTTGAGAAAAAGCGCCATGTGACTGAGCTAAGAGCTCAACTACCCACTTTTTTCATGGAATATTGTTTTTACTTGAAAGAATGACTTACAAACTATTCAGAGTTCAGTGTTTGGCAGATTTCTTGAAAGTAAATGAAGTGAACCCGCCTTTTCAAAGAAAACCATTGACAGTATTTGTTGCCAATGCTAAAATGTGAACTGGAGTGTAAATTAAAATTTTGGAAAGCATATATTCACCACCAACGTCTTCATAGCTTCCCATTACTCAAAGACTTCCCTGGTGAGATGGGTGGTGATATTAGCAAATAAGATTTTTTTGATACTAAATAACGAGACTTGTCTACATTTGAAAACCTGTATAACTCAGTGAGTCATTATTTTCCAAATGACCAAGATATGATGTTATAAAATCATGCAAAGTAAAAGATCTTTTCAAAGTTAATGATAGGGCTATGTATTTTAATGTAACAGAGATGAAAGGGTTCGTTAACAGGATTCAGACTCTACATTGTAACTAATCTTCAAGGAACTACCAATTTCTGTGTATAGCATAAGGGTCCAACTGTATTATTTTGCATGTGCATATCCAGTTTTCCCAAGAGAATATTCTTTCCTTATATGTATTTTTGGCACTCTTGTAGATCAGTCAACCATATACTGTGGATTTATTTCTGGGCTTTTGGACCAGAAACTATAAAGCTTCTAGAAAAAAACATACAGGAAAGGCTTTCTGGTGTTAGTCTTGGAAATGATTTCATGAATATACCAAAAGCACAGGCAACAAAAGCAAAAGTAGACAAATGGAACGTCAAATGTAAACGCTTCTGCACAGCTAACAAGCAACAGAATGAAAAGGCAACCTACAGAATGAGAGGAAATATTTCCAAACCATAGATCTGATAAAAGGTGAATTTCCAAAATATGTATTAAACTCCTACAACTCAATATCAAAAACACTAACAACTCAATTAAAAAATAGGCAAAGAGCTTGAACAGACATTTCTCCAAAGAAGATGCACAAATGGCCAACAGGTATAAAGAGGCTCAATGTCACTAATCATCAGGGAAACACAAATCAAAACCAACCTCCTACCTGTGAGTACAGCTGCTAAAAAAAACAGAAAAGAAAAAGACATGCATTGGTGAGGTTGTGGAGAAACCAGAAACCTTGTATACTGTTGTTGTTCAGAATGCAAAATGGTACAGCCACTGTGGAAAACAGTGTGGAGTTTCCTCAAAAATTAAAAATAGGGCCGGGTGCAATGGCTCATGTCTATAATTCCAGCACTTTGGGAGGCCGAGGTGGGTGGATCACCTGAGGTCAGGGGACCAGCCTGGCCAACATGGTGAAACCCTGTCTTTACTAAAAATACAAAAATTAGCTGGGCGTGGTGGCACACGCCTGTAATCCCAGCTACTTGGAAGGCTGAGGCAGGAGAATCGTTTGAACCCGGGAGGTGGAGGTTGCAGTGAGCTGAGATCGTGCCACTGTACTCCAGCCTGAGCGACAGAGTGGGATCCTTCTAAAAAATAAAAGTAAAATATAAAAATAGAACCACCATATGATTCAACAATCTCTCTTTTGGAATTTAACTAAAAGATTTGAAATCAGGACTCAAAGAGGTATTAGTACTCCTGTGTTCATTGCAATATTACTCACAACAGCTAAGATGTGCAAACAACCTAAATGTCCATCAACACATGACTGGATAAAGCAAATGTGTATACACACAATGGAATATCATTCACCCTTAAAGATGAAGGCAATCCTGCCACAGGCAGCCACACATGACGAACCTTGAGAACAGGCCACAGGAAATAACCCAGACCCAGAACAAATGCTGTGTGACTCCATTCCCACCAGGACCCTAGAGGATTCAAATTCCTAGAGGCAGAAAGTAGAATGGTGGGTGCTAGGGGCTGGGGACGGGCCGGGGGGGCGAAAGCCGGGAGTTGCTATTCAACAGGTATAAAGTTTCAAGTATGCAAGATGAGTAGGTTTTATTGATCTGCTGTACAATGTTGTGCCAATAGCTAACAAAATTGTATTGCATACTTAAATATTTACCACAATAAAATAAAAAAAGACTACCAGTCAGACAGTTTGGTACAGAGTCGAAGCAGAAATGCACAATTATATGAAAAAAACACTATTAAAAGAGTTTTACTCCAACAGACCTATCTGTCAGATTTTCTTCATATATTTCCACCAAAGCAACATATTCAACTGATGGCTGGAGGAACAGGTATGAGACTCCAGCTACCATCTATTAACCCAGAATTTAAAGAGATCTGCAAAATTCTAAACAGCATCACTCGCTGTTTTCACTAAATATTTTACATTAAAAAGTATAGCTGTTTTCCCAACATGTGATTTCCATTAACATATGATATGTTATTATTGTTATTTTTAGGGAATAAATCTCTGAGATGTTTAGCTTTAATTTTTTATATGATAAACATTGCTAGATATAACCCATGGGAACTAAAGTTCTTTGGGGTCCTTGATGGTTTTTAATGTAATGAGGCTTTGAGCCCAAAGCGGTTGCTATCCATTGGGATGAAACATCCATACCATGTCCCATGCCTTCCAATTTCAAGGACAAATGCCCCTGAAAACACAGTCAGGGAAACGAATGTTTTCTAGAAACATGTCTACACTGGATTCCAGGGCCTGAGTGTGTGGGTGTAGAAATGCATGCTTAATTGTGTGGAAGAAAGTTGTTCAAATGATAAGTTTGGGAGAGGGTGTGTTAAACAGCCACGGTTTTATTTGTGGTAGAGAAAAAAAAACATACTGATCGTTCTTTTTATTTAAAATATTTAAGATGGTGATTCTGGCCACATCTTAACATGGCGCTGCTCAGCACTGAGCAGGAGGGAAAAGGGGCCGTGCCTGCCGCGAAGAGGAAGGGGTGTGGGCCCTCCAGACCTCGAGACATTAGAAGAAGGGGTAGGCCTGGGCCAGGACGGTGATCTCCCCAACGTTAGCCCTGCAGGGATATCGAAGGCTTTGTGCATGGTGGGCCCAAGCACGACACCCTGTGGCCTTGGACCTCAGCCTGGGAAAAAGCTGCCTCCTGGGTGTTCCCAGTGAGTTGTTCACATCAGCTTCTATGGCCGCACACTTTGCTCTCTTGGTGAAGTCAACGCTGGTACTCTAAATCAGGGGTCCCCAACCCCTGGGCCATGCACAAGTACCAGTCTGTGGCCTTTTAGGAACTGGGCCGCACAGCAGAAAGTGAGAGGCAGGTAAGCAAGCAAAGCTTCATCTGTATTTATAGCCATTCCCGATTGCTCACATTACCACCTGCATTACCACCTGAGCTCCGCCTCTTTTCAGATCAGCAGCAGCATCAGAGTCTCACCAGAGTGCAAATCCTGCTGCAAACTGTGCATGCAGAGGATCTAGGTTGTGCGCTCCTTATGAGAATCTAATGCCTGATCATCTGTCACTGTCTCCCATCACCCTGATGGGACCGTCTAGTTGCAGGAAAACAAGCTCAGGGTGGGTTCCCACCAATTCTACATTATGGCGAGTTGTATAATGAATTATTTCATTATATATTACAATGTAATAATAATAGAAACAAAGTGCACAATGAATGTAATGTGCTTGAATCATCCCGAAACCATCCCCTCAACCCCAATACATGCAAAAGTTATCATCCACGAAACCAGTCCCTGGTGCCAAAAAGGGTGGGGACTGCCGCTCTACATGAAGAAAATCAAGGGGCCTACACATTTATCCATTCATTCATTCAGCTTCTTCCCAGTACTTATCGATCCCATCTCATGTAGCAAGCCTGTGCTGGGGGCTGGGAGCTTCTCTTTCCTCAAGGAATTCACTCTGCTGTAAAAGTCAGAGAACAAGCCACAAATACGAAAGCTTTGATGACAAGCAGCAAGAAGGAAATCAGCAGCTGCTCTGTGGTGAAGGACAGTTGGGGCCTGGGTCTGTTGGGGTGGACAGAAAAGGCCTCCCGCAGGCCAGGCCATGGTTGTGGAGACCTGGGGCCGAGCAGAGCAGCCTGTGAGGATCTGGGGGAAGAATTCCAGGCAAAGGGTGTTAGAGTAGGTGGCGTGTGCGTGCAAGCCGGGCAGTCAGGAGCTCCTAAATTGCAAGATGTGCTTCCAGGCCAAACACCAGCGAACCCAAGACAGACAATGAGCAAAGCAGGGGCCTGAGAGGTCCCCGGGGAGGCAGAGCAGGGGTTGGGGGTGCGTCCTCCATGCCCCGTGTATCCCTGCAAGACGTCTCCAGCCAGGAAGGTCCTCTGAGCATATCTGGACCACTTCCAGGGACTCTATATTGTCATCTCTAAAAAAAAGAAGATTGTTCACTGCACACCTATCAGAATGGCTAAAATAAGAAATGCAGTTTACACAGCATGCCATGAGGATGTAGAGACACAGGACACTCATGTACTGCTGTGGGGGACAGGGAGGCAGAGCTGCCCAGGAAGAGCATGGCGGCTTCTTCCTGAATGAAACATGTTCTTCTCATGTGACTCAGCCAATGGTGGTCCTCCTAGGCATTTATCCCAGAGACCTGGAGACCTATAGTCACACAGAAGCCCACACATGAATATTTATATTGTCTTCTTTCATAAGAGTCAAAAACTGGAAACAACACAAATTTCCTTCAACAAGAAAATGGTTAAACTGTGGAACGCCTGTACCAGGGAATACTACTCATGAAAGGGAACAAACTGTTGATACAAAAATTCAGATCGTCTCCAGGGAGCCATGCCAGGCGAAAAAGGCAATCTAGAAGGTTATGTGGTGGAGAGTAATCTTGAAATGATAAAGTGATGGAGGTGGAGAAGAGATTAGGGGCCATGGGGGGCGAGGGGCAGGGAGATGGCCATGTTCCACAGGGCAGCCGCAGGGGTCCTGGATGGATGGTTCTGTGCCTTCACTGTGGCAGTGGATACGCGAATCGACACAGAATTAACCCACACACAGGCAAGTGCGTGTGACACTGGCAACATCTGAGTGTGGGGCGTGAATGGCGCTGAGGTCAAGCTCGAGGCTGTGGCTTTGTCCTGTGGTTACCTAAGACAGCACCTCTGGCAGAGATGGTGGAGGCACCCTGATCACTCTCTAGTGTTCCTGCAATGGCATGTGAATTTACAATTATCTCAATGCAAAAAGATATTTGGTTATTTTTTTTTTAAAGAAGACTGAGACAAATCAGTTGATTATAAACTGTCTCTGTGGAGTCGTCAGGACCGAAACAGAGAAGCAAGAGCAGGACTAAGCACTTCCCAAGAAGGAGCATTCCGGATCAGCCGGTAGGGTTGGAGCCTCACCCAGGGCTCAAAGCCCGTGCTGGGGCAGGGATGGCAGAACTTGTGTCTACTCCTCTCTCTCCCTGCCCTGTGGCTCCAGCAGGGTCCCTGGGCACCGTGGCTGGGTCTTAGCCACACATGATGGAGCGTGGCCAGCATACACAGTTGCCAAACACTCAGAGCTCAGCCCTGGATATGACTACATGAGCTGGGGCCAGGGAAGATGGATGAGAACTCAGGAACTGCCCCACTACCCAGGACCGCATGAGCTGGAGCACAAAGGAGCCCGATGAACAGGAATCAGGACCTGTCCCCACAGCCCAGACCATGTGAGCTGGGGCAGGAAAGGGCCAGAGAGGACGGACAGGAATCAGGGTTCATCTCCACACCTCAGTGGCCACCTTTTCCCAGCCACATCTCTCACTGTCCCTTCCTCACACGCCACCATCGCCACGACCATCACCACCCACAGGTGCAGACCACAGTTCCAATGCTGGCACAAACCTATGAGATATACTTGCCCCAAACTCTCTGGAACTTCCTTAGTGTTGTTAAGTGCATATTCTGGTGCCAAGCAGGGGGACTCAAACCCACAATTCTCTTCAGTTTACAAAGACTGAAATTTTAATGGAACTGGTGAAAATCATTTGGCAACATCTGTATCATTCCTCCTTCTCAGAGCATGGCACGGGTTTAGAAGAGAACGCCCCAAAGTGCATGATGGATTTGCCAAGCCACAAGTACTTAAAAACTAACTTTAGAACCTTGCCAAACCCCTAAATTCCATGGCATATTTTGATCCTTATTAAAGGCGTATAAAATAATACCACTCGTGATGGGCTCTCTGCTGCATTCCCCAGGCTCTGTGAGATCGCCTATCTGTTCACCAAAGCAGTGCCTGCTCTGAAGGGATTGTGGCAGCCCCGTGCCACCCTCCTGAAGGAGCAGGCACCCTGAGCCTTCTGGGCAGCCTGGCGGCCACGGCCCTCAATCCAGGAGGCCAGGAGAGTGGCAGCCCTGGAATCTGGGCTGGATCCTGGCTGCACTGATTCTCTGGTTCTCCCTGGTGAATGGTTTCACCCATCAGGCCTTGGTTTCCTCATCTGCAGTGTACATAGAGTGCTTAGCACTTGATTACAGAAACCCCAGCACTTCCAGCTCTTCCCTCTGCTCTGGTTGGTGGCTCATGTTTAATTTTTCCTGGAGAATTGCTCAGTGGCCTGTGGGAAGCACCATTTGTGCTTATAGCCTGTTCTCTGCAAAATTGCAAATCCTCTGCTGAGGCTTCTGTCCTCCGTGGAAATGGCTACATCAGTCAGTGGGACAAGCCTCTGTCAGGCCTGTCTGAGTCCTTGACTCCACCATATGAGAACTCAGGCCTCGGGCTGTTTATGCGCCTTCTGAGTGGCTTCCCCTCAGGTGAGAGTGCCAGTGTAGATGAGGCACACACTGTAAATAGCCGTGGCCTTGGGCCCCCACTTCCTCCCTCCCAGTGGGCTCATCTGCAAGTGTGATCCCACCGGCCTGCTCCCGAGAGGAACTGGCAAGGGTTTGAGTCACATGGACTTTTTGGCCATAGGGGTGGATGGGTGGAAAACTCAGCCAAACTTACACAAGCCAAAGAGGGGGTTACTGGAAACCCAGGGATGGTGCACCGTGGGTCCTCGTGGGGCCCCAGAGGTTCAAAGTCGGTTGTGGGCTGGAGCTCTGCTCTCTTCCTGTCTCTCCTGGCTAGGTACAGAGGCTCAGGTCCCCCCATGGCCCTGCAGCCCTGGCAGCCATCTTTCTGCTCCCCGTTTCCAGGCTCACGTCTGGCTAGCCTTCTAGACAACCACCCTTAGACCAATCACCACAGCTGTGGAGGGGGTGAAGTAGAAGAAGGGGAACCCATTGGCCCCAAATATTAGGGAGAAGGTGGAGGGAAAGGGAGGAAAACACAATTCCCAGGAGAAAGCAAGTTCTGCCAGATCAACATAAATGCCTCCATGCGCACCACATAGGAAGCACAGGCATGCTTTGCGGAACACATGATGCTCCCCACACCTCCAGGGCAGAAGATTTGCAGATGGCCAACAAGCCTAGGGAAAAACGCTCAAGGTCATCCGCCATGAGGATCCAAATATCGAAACCACCGTGAGATGCCACTTCACAGCCATGAGGGTGCCTGGGATCAAAGGGACAGAGAACAGTGCTGGTGAGGATGTGGAGAAAGCGGGACCCTTAGCTGCCGGGAGACTGTGAAACACTGCAGCCCCTTTGGAAAGCAGTCGGACAGGTCTTCTAAAGGGTAAGCACACAGTTACCACATGTTCCAGCAACCCCTCGGTATACACCCAAGAGAAGCGAAAACACATGTCCACACAAAAATCTATGCAAGCATGTGCAGAATAGCATCATTCATGGTATGTAGCCAAAAAGTGAAAACAACACAGTGTCCGTCGACTTGTGAATGAATAAATAATATATGGTCTACATACTCTGGGATAGTATTCAGCCATATAAAAAAGAATGAGGCACTGATTTGCACAGCAACATGCATGAACCTTGAACACATGATGCTAATGAAAGAAGCCAAAGGCAAAGAACCACATAGCGTCTGAGTGTACGATTGCATTTGGACTGAAAAGTCCCAAACAGGAAAATCTACTGGGACAGGAAGTAACTTAGTTGTTGTCGAGGTTGGAATGGGGGAGTGATGGGAGATTGAAAGGTCATAGCTAAAGGGTGTTGGGTTTCTTTTGGGAGGTAATAAAAATGTCCTAAAACTGATTGCGGTGGCAGTTGTACAATACTATGAATATGTGAATGCCACTGAATTCTGCACTTTAAATGGATGAATTGTGTGGTGTGTGAATTACATCTCAATAAAGCTGTCACCAAAAAAAGATACTCTATACCAGAGAGTGATGCTAATTAGCCTCATTAAGCCCTCCCCCTCACTGCAGGCCCAGCTCAGAATCAAGTTCTTCCAGAAGGGCCCCCAGGCAGCTGAAGCCCAGGGCTCTCTCCTCTCGGATCTCACATTTCTGCGCCACCTGTGCAGCCCTGGATATCAGTTTCCTGTGCTGCTGGGACATGCCCAGATGAAAGTAGTGGCGCATGGATCCTGCCCTGTGAGGGTACCAGCAAGTCCCTGGTGCTGGGCAGCCACTCGGCAAAGGCTTCACTGATGTGGACGAGGGTCATCAGTGGTGAGAAACGACATGTGAGGAGAAGCTGGATGCAAAGTGTGTGCAGCCCAGGTGTCAGGTCCCCATGCTCAGGGCCTGGATGTGACACTGCCAGCCCCACCTCCTCCCAGCAGGGGCTGAATAGGACAGTAGGGGACAAGTCTCCTCACCCCGTCTTGACCTCTTGGCTCCCGCCTTATTTATTCAGGGAATAGGGGGGAGATTTGGGTGGCCTGGGTTTGAATAAGTGGGTGGGATATTAGCGGATGAGCCAACAGTGGGGGTGCTGAGGGGGACTGCCCCTAACGGGGGACGCAGCCCTGCTCAGCGCTTCTCTCCAGAGGCCATGAGAACCCCAGAACCCCAGGGCTGCGTTGTATATGAGCCTCCGGGATCAGAACAGAGGACAGAAGTTACAAGCAATCAGATTTGGGCTGAAAAACATCTTTGTAATAACTCTCACTTGCAAGCCATGGGTCTGGCTCCCTCTCCCCGAGGCAGTCAGAATTCAAGGCTGGCAGGGTCTCATCTCATGGAAATGACACCCGCATGAGGAAAAGGGGGACTGGACGAACTTGACTGTCCCTGCTCCTGGAAGGTGGGGGGCCTTTCTGCTGTGAGCTGCGCCGGCCAAGTCTCACGTACGCATACTTCAGGGTGCACAGGGGCCATTCTGGGGTGACTGGCGGAGGGTCCCTGAGCCCACAGCCAAGGCAGGAAGCCTGTTCCAGAGACACTTGGGGTGCTCTGACGGCAACGGCCATGCTGCTGTGCCATCTTGGCAGCCCGCTTTTCACCCTCTGAGCAAATGTGCTCAGCCAGGGGAAGCCCTGTAAGTGGTTTTTGAATGAATAAGATCAGGAAACAGCTCTCCAACCCCCAGGTTCTGTTCTTCGTGGTCCCCAGCCCTCCCCTGCTGTGTGCCCAGCACTGGGGTGGCCCATCCCGTCTGTCCCTGGGAGGCAGCGCACCCCGAACTGTGTGTCCCTGAAGCTCAAGCAGCTTCGCCTTTCACAGAGACCAACACACTGTCCCCGCCGGCCAGGGCTGCAGCTCAGCCCAGCCCGTGTGCAGGTCATTTCAGGGCACTGCCTTTGGAGAGAGACCGAGGTACATTCGATCCGCGGCTGATCTGCTCTCTGCCGGCTCAGATAACACCCCTGGGCTGCTGCTCCTGGCCCAGAGCCCCGGCAACTCCATCAAGCCCTTCCTCCTCAGCCCCTCGCCCCCGCAGCACAAGCCAGCCCATGATCTGATCACAACACACAAGTCAAGCGGCCCCCAGGAGCAGAGGAAATGTGTCCCCATCCTCGTAGGCTCCAGTGTCTGGTGGGGCCCTGAGCAGGTGCTCTGGCCAAGTTCAAATCCCACTAGACTCTGGGAAGGGCAGTTTGGGTTTGGGTGACTCAGAAGGCCCAGACAAGCTGCGGCAGATTTATAAGACAAGAGTGATGACCATGCTCCTTCCTGCAGCCCTTCTTGCGATTCCCAAGGGGCTGTGGCCTCAGTCTGTCCCATTTCTCAGAAGGAAAAGCTGAGGGCCAGAGGGTTTCTATGACGGCACTGCTGCAAAAGCAGTGAGCGGCAGAGCCCACCCGGAATGCCAGGGTGCTATGACTCCACCCGCTCGGGATGCCAGGGTGCTCTGACTCCGCCCACCCGGGATGCCGGGGTGCTCTGACTCCGCCCGCCCGGAATGCCGGGGTGCTCTGACTCCACCCGCCCGGGATCCGGGGTGTCTGGCCCGCCGGGATGCGGGGTTGACTCGCCCACCGGGATGCTGGGGTGTCTGATCCGCCCACCGGGCGCCCGCCCGGGATGCCAGGGTGCTCTGACTCCACCCGGCTCTCGCTGCATCCAGCTCCTCGGCTCAGCCCCACCCCAGCACCCACCCTGGTATTTTTTTCAATATTTTTTTCTTTCTGGAAAGCAGTATTGACTTTTTTCTGCTAAAGAAAAATGATCTAAAAAATGACAGCCCTGGGAAAATATTACGCTACAATTTTTAAGGCCTAAAAGAGGATGGAGTAAGAAAGGGTTTGTGAGCGTTCGTATGGATCCACACCTGGCAGGCTGGAAGCTACACACGTTGGAACATTTGATGTTTTTATTTGTTTCCTCATCATTGCATGCATTTTAAAAACATCTGCAGCACCTTCCTGACTTGTTTATGCATGTATTTCCTTTGTCAAAGCCCCCTCTGTGGGAACCGCTCCCCGGTCTCCTGGGCCCTGGGCTGGGAAGCGTCCCTGGAGAGCCAGGCGAGTTTGTTGCTACTGGAGGCCCTGGGAGTGGCCCAGGCTGAGGCCGGCTTTTAGGATAATTTTTCTACTTGAGGTTCCCAAGGCATATGAGTGGTAGAAGTTCAGACTCACTGAAAAGTTTGGGAGACTTTGTCTTTTCCCCTCATGGGAGACTTGTTTTTCTTTCAGAGGCAGAAGCAGCCTGAAGCAGCCTGTCCCAGAAACAGGGCTGGAACCAGGGCTCTGCTCTCTGGGCCAAGACCACACTCCTGCCAGCCTGCTTCAGGTTTCAGGCCACGCAGGTGCTGCCTTTTCTTTCTTCTGAACTCAGCTATATCTGTTTTTTTTTGTTTTCTCTGAGCCAGGATCTTACTCTGTTGCCCGGCCAGGCTGGAGTGCAGTGGTATGTTCATGGCTCACTGCAGCCTCGAATTCTTAGGTTCCAGCCATCCTCCTGCCTCGGCCTCCCAAATAGCTGGGACTACAAACACGTACCACCACAACTGGCTAATTATTTTTAAAAGTTTTTGTAGAGATGGGGGTCTCCCTATTTGCCCAGGCTGATCTCAAACTCCTGGGCTCAAGCAAAATCCTCCTGCCTCGTTCTCCTGAATGCTGGGGTTATTGGCGTGAGCCACCGCACCTGAACAGCTGTATCCTTAAACACACACCGGTGCGTGCACACACACGGGCCCTGCCCATGATTCTTGAATATTTTTGGCTGAGCCAGTTCCCACCTCAGCTCTTTCCATCATGTTATGGGAAATCTGTATGTTTATAATTTTAGAAAAATAGGTTTGCCTTTTAAATACACCTGTTTATGCCCTGTGTTCCTAGATGCTGGCAACATGAAATATATAAAACAATAGCTTTCCTCGGAGGTGCATTTCAGTACAAACCCAATAAAGGTGTGACGAGAGCTGAAAATGAGGAATAGTGAGTGCAGATACATTCTTAGTAATAAATATTAAAACATGGGGTGTTGTGATTTACTTCCAGACACAAAAAGTCTGGCATTCCGTGGTGTACTGTGCAAGGAAAATATAAATGGCCCGTATCCACCTCCATGCAAGTGATGCCCTCACCGTGGCTGCTGTGAGGACCCCTGTGAACACTCTGGGGAGACCACACACTTCTCGTACCCGTGCCCTCCATGGGAAACGTAGCATGAAGCAGGCACCCTGGGCCGGGATTCGGGTCCGAGGAAGCAGCCCCTCCTGTGATCCCCCCATGCCAGCCCTGGGCGTGGGTCCAGCTCAGAGAAAACCATTTTCATTTGTGTGATTTTCAGATTTTTCACCAGTAGTAAGGGCTGCATTAGACAAGGAGCCTCCACACCAGGTGTGCAATGAATCCCTCACTCAAAGAAAGCCACCTCCCCACCCAGGAGAACTCTGATGCCAGCTAGTCCAAGAAAAACATCTATTTGCCTCATCTTCCACAACTGTACTTACAGCAGACGCCGGGTTTTGTGCTCTGCATTTTTCTACTTAACAATGCATCACAAACGTTTTCCTTGTTGCTTCATAATCTTGAGACTTCTTTTTTTATTTTTTTTAATTTTCTTATTATTATACTTTAGGTTTTAGGGTACATGTGCACAACGTGCAGGTCTTCATCCATGTCCCTTACAAAGGACATGAATCATCATTTTATGGCTGCATATATTCATGGTGTATTATGTCCACATTTTCTTAACATCTATCATTCCAAGTCTTTGCTATTGTGAATAGTGCCGCTATAAACATACGTGTGCATGTGTCTTTATAGCAGCATGATTTATAATCCTGACATCTAACATTCAATCCATCTGGCGTCATAAATTACCTAGACTTTCCCCTCCCAACAGGCATCCAGTTGACTTTGTGGGTTGTATAATTCTGCAATAAACCTCTTCATGCATAGGTTTTGGGCCATTTTTGGAATTTTCTTTTAGAATGATTTCCCAGAAATGTCGCCACAAGGTCAAGTGGAACAAACAATTTTATGATTCTTTTTATGTGCTGCCAAACACTTTCCCAAACAACTCGTCTCCTTTTGCCAGGAGTGTGGGAGTGGGCAGGTAGGCAGCCGCCCCACCACGGAGGTGGTGGTTGGAATGTGGAGTGGGAGGGCTGCTCCTGGCTGAGGGTCCTGAGACGGCGAGGGAGGAGCTGTCCAGCAGGTCTATCAGAGCGGATGAGCTGTGGGCAGGGCATGGGGTGGGAAGCGCCGCAGCTGGTGGAGCCTGGCTGCTGTAGGCTAGGGGAAGAGCCCTGCAGGGCAAAGGCGGTGCACACCAGGGAAGCACAGCCAGGCACCTCGGCCTGACACCGGGGCTTTGGGATTTTATCCAAAGTACTGTGATCACACTGACCAGCCTGCCCCTCATCCTGCAGTCTCTGGGACCTGTGTGGCTCTATGGGGTGGCACCCAGGAGGCCTCTATGGAAACAGTCCTTTGGTGGCTGAATGTGCACCAGTTTGGGCATCACAATAAACACAGTGGTAACAGGTTATAGCCCACAGCTACATCCAGAACCCATGAGCTCATGCTGATGTAAAGCCAAGGGGACAGATACATAGGGGAGGGGGGAAGCTCTTCCTCACAGTAGTATGTGGACTAACTCACGGAGACAGACGGGATGAGGGAGTTAGGGTCACGGCTTCGCAACCAGCAGAGTGAAAAAGATTCTGACAGGAATCCTCAATGGCTACTGAAATGGCTGGGGGAAAGTCTGATGGGGAGTGGGAGTCTCAACGATGGCTTCTCAAGTTCTAATTAACCAGAAAGAGGAACTAAGAACCAACAGAAGAGCCAGGAGCACCACCCTAACTAGTGGCCGGGCCTGGGGACCTCACCAGCTTCCTGCTGCACACCCCTTCCCCTGGGGAGTCCCTGCCAGTAGGCACCACCCACATCCAAGCCCGGGGCATCCTGCAGAGTAACTGCCCTGCGCTCCTCACAGCAGTCACCTTCAGGGATGACGAAGAGAGGCCAAGACACTTCTAGAGGAAAATAGGCCAAAGAGGCATACAGTGTGTCATCCTGGAAATTAACCACAATTTGTGATCCTGGACTGGGCAAAAATGGCTGTAAAAGAAACAACTGGGGCCAGGCACAGTGGCTCATGCCTGTAATCCCAGCACTTTGGGAGGCCAAAGCAGGTGGATCATTTGAGGTCAGGAGTTCGAGACCAGCCTGGCCAACGTGGTGAAACCCCATCTCTACTAAAAATACAAAAATTGGCCGGATGTGGTGGCATGAGCCTGTAATCCCAGCTACTCAGGAGACTGAAGCAGGAGGATTGTTTGAACCCAGGAGGCGGAGGTTGCAGTGAGCGAAGATCATGCCACTGCACCCCAGCCTAGGTGACAGAGCGAGACTCTCTCTCAAAAAAAAAAAAAAAATTGGGATAATTAGTGAAATGTGAATATGAACTCTATACTCTATACATATAATACTTAAGAGTATTATACATTGTGTAACTTTTGTTGAAAATATCTCTATTTTTAGAGAATGCCCACAAATATTTAGGGGAAGGAACATGATGTTTGCAATTTACCCTCAAATAGTTCAGGGGGAAGTATATCTATATTTGTGTGTGTGTGTGTGTGTGTACACACATAGAGACAGCCCTCCATATCCATGGGTTCACCACTCATGGATTCAACTAACTGTGGATCAAAAATATATTTTTAAAAAAGGATGGTTGCATCTGTACTGAACATAAGCAGACTGTTTTTTCCCTGTCATTATTCCCTAAACAATACAGCATAACAACTATTTACATAGCATTTGCATTGTGTTAGGTATTATAAGTAATCTAGAGATGATTTAAAGTATACAAGAGGATTGCGTATGTTATATGCAAATACTACATCATTTATATAAGAGACTTGAGCACGTGTGGATTTTGCTATACACGGGGCTCCTGGAAGCAACTCCTTGTGGATACTGAGGGACAACGATATATGTGTGTGGGCATCTACATCTATATCTCTATATCTCTATCATCTATCTGTCTATCATCTATTTATCTATTATCTATTTATCTTTTCATCTAGAAGGGAAAAGCCAATGGAGGAAAATATGAACAATTGGCCAATCTGAGTACAGGGCATATGGCCATTCTCTGTATTACTGTTGCAACTTTTATGTAAGTTTGCATTTGTATACAAGGTAAAAAGCTACAACCCCTACAAAGATGGGACAGCACGAACACTGAGGCAGTATTTCCACCTTGTCATTAGCAACTGTGTTGCCAGGTGGGACGGACAATACTCGACCCATCGTTCATCCCTTCCCACTGGAATGGGGCTCCTGTCACTCAAGATCACGTGACATCCTCAAACTCACACAGGACTTCTGGCTTCTCTAATGTCACTCACACCTTATCGGGCTTCTGGAAAAAAGATCAGTAACTCACAGAACTGGAAATCCCGTTGGTCAGGATCTTTGCACACATTGCCTCCTCCACGTGGTCCCTTCCTACCCCATCCTCCTTGCAGTGCTTGCTCAGGGGTCATCTCCCCGAAGGAGCTTTCTCCTTCTTTGTCAAAAAGCGGTGGCCTCTGTTCTCCCTCTGCCTGTTGTGAAGCCCACCACCATGATCGTCAGAAGGTCCTATAATTCCGGGGTCACTTCCCACCTCCCTGACACCCCACAAGGTCTCCCAGAGCAGAAAACAGACCTCGTTCGTCTCCATGGGGCCAGCACCTGCCATGGTGCCTGGAACAGGACTGTTGCTCAGTCGATGCCTGTGGAACAGATGGATCCTGAGTCTGTCAGTCTTCTCCATGCCTGGGTGGGTTCTCCTTGCACTACAAAGGAGTGGAGGAGGAAAGTCATCCACAGAATTGCAGAGGCACACAGGGGTGAAGCGGGAATGCAGCCTGTGTGTAGGTCGGGTGTGATGCCATCATGGCTTTGCTTCTCCCCATGAGGAGGTGAGTCTCAAGCGCTGTCCCTGCCCCCGGCATCCCTGGCTTCTCAGCAGTGCTGTGCCCGTGCATTAGCAGGGGTCTGTCCTGATGGATCAGTCCAGACGGGTAATTTAACTGAATGCAGAATTCAAGGGGAAAATGTATCTATGAACATTTTCAGTGACGTATCTATGTATATATCTCTGTTCAGTGATTATATAAACATGATTATTAAGTTTTCGGCTTCAGGAAAAGCTAAGGCAAAATCAATTCAGTTCAGCAGCTCCCACCCCCAGGTGTCCTCGGTGCTGCCTTCACGGCTGTTTTCCACCATTTCGGTGTCTTCTTTCTAAAGGGTCAAGGCTGCAAGCTTTTTCCCATTTTTGAGCCCTGGGGACTCATTTTCTCATAGAACTGGCGGAAATGTGTGGTTTTCCTGGGAAAGGAATCCATGAAAAAGTGAAATAACACTTTTTTTCTTTCGAGACAGGGTCTTGCTCTGTCACCCAGGCTGGGGTGCAGTGGCTTGATCATGGCTTACTGCAACCTCTGCCTCCCTGGCTCAAGCGAGCCTCCTACCTCAGCCTCCTGAGTAGCTGAGACCACACGTGCACCATGCCCGGCTAATTTTTGTATTTTTTTGTAGAGACAGGGTTTAGCCATGTGGTCCAAGACAGTCTACAACTCCTGGGCTCAAGTGATCCTCCAGCCTCGGTCTCCTAAAGTGCTGGGATTACAGGTGTGTGCCATCATGCCTGGCCAGAAATAAAGTGAAGAGAAGTAGCAGTTGAGTGAGCCATGCACAGTTTTGTTACGCAGCTCAGAGCTGCCTATTCCCATTAGGCAAGAAATGGCTCATGGGATTTGAAGACCAGGCCGCCCTGCATCTTCCTCCTGATGGGTGGGTCTTGGGTTTGATGCAATTCCACCAGCAGCATTGACTCGTCAAGCTTCCAGGGAAGGCAGGATTCACTGGAGGTTAATGAGATGTCAAACAACAGTCATTCGGGAACCTTCCATATGAGCTCTGTTCACCAGCATTATGCTCCAGTTCAGGCGGTCACAGGTGGCGAGTGGACCTGCCTGAGATGATCCGGAAGGAAGGGAGGTCGGTCGAAAGGAAAGCAGCCGGCCAAGAGCTAGTGGTGGGGACAGTGACGACTCCTAATGGACTGTGCTTCAAACTAGAGAAAACGACTGGCAAAATGGTAGATCACAGCATCAAACACTCAGAGAAATACAGATAGTGAATGCCAGACAGCGTGTGGCTGTGAAGGGCGAGAATGAATAACTGCCTAACGGTCAGAGCTCCCGTGATTTTTACACTTTCTTCCCAGTTGAATGGGCATGAACTAGGTCAGACACAACTCTAAAGCTGGGGACAGGAGAGGCCTGAAGTGGTTTGCTCAAGGTAATACAGATAGTATGTGGCAGAGTTGGGTTTTTGATGTAATTCAGACAGCGAATTAATATGGGATACTACTGATTTGGGCACCAAAACTCAATCTCAGTAATGCACAAAAACAGAAGGAAGTTAGCGGATCCATTAAAAACAAAAACCCACCTCCTCCCTTAAAAACATTGAGAACTCTGGGTACTTAGGCTTCTGGGATGGGGTAGTATAAGGAGGAATTATTGCCTAGAGTAGAAAAAAAGAGACTCCAGAGATAGGATGTGGGGAGGAGAATTTTCCTGGTGTGTCTTTAATCCTTCTTCCAGCACTGGGCAGAAGTTAAAAACTGGTTCATCTATATCCCTAACCACTGTAAGGGTTTCAGTTTCTAGGTAGTTTAGAGTAAATATCAACAGTCCACTGCTCCAAACACAACAACTAGAAAAATAAACTGATAAATTATAAAGATTATAGTTGTAAAACCATTGATTAGCTGTGAAAGTAGAAGAACCAACCAAATTAAAATTCCAGAGCAGGAAGAGCCCTTCCCAGCTTAGCTGCAATCACTGACCATTTTATCCCTGGGGGGTGGGGGTGGGAGTGATTTTCTGAATCCAGGAAAAGGCTGAGGTTTAAGCTTTTCCTAGGCAGAGGGGCTCTTCTGAGGGAAAGATAAGTCAGTGGCTATTTTTAAAATAATGTGAGCTGGGCTAAGAGATCAGAACCTAGAGGAGCTTAAAACGCTGAGCTGTTTTCTCCCATAGGTTTCCTGCTGGCTTCTGCAGTGGTACAAGAGGGGTAGAGCCACTAGAGAAGGGATGAGGTCTCCCACTACCCACTTGCCAGGGAGACCCACCATCTGGCTTCAGTCTTCAGACTTGGAAAACAGGTGCACTGCTTCTCATGTTGCACCCCAGCTCAATCCCGAATTGGGTTGCAGTGATTAGCACCTAATCCTTATCTTCCAAAAGAAGGTGGGTGGGGAGAGGCAGAAATTCTCAGAGAAACAGTAGCAACAACTTTAGTTTCCACCATCTTTGTATACACGATGACTTTCCTGTAATCAGAACTTAGATGAATGTGAACTAGGGAAACATGACTAATGATTGATAAAAAGCTGTCAATAGAAGCAGATCTGTAAATAATCCAGATACAGAAATTAGCACACAAGGACTTAAAATTACCAATTATAAAGACATCAAAGCCAAGAGGGGAGAGATGCACTAAGTGGCTGAAAAGATGGAGAATTTCCACACACACACAAAAAAGTTTGGAATCCGTTAAAAGAATCAAATAGACATTCTCCATAAAAAATAGAATATCTGAAATTGAAAACTCATTAAATAAACTTCGTAGCAGATGGGGCACGGTAGATCAGGCAAGTGAACAGAAAGACAAAAGCTCAGAGAGAAAGAAAAGACTAGCAAGAGCAGACATGTGAATGGCGGGCAAGTGGACCAACACACTTCTATCTGGAGTCGCAGAAGAAGAAGACAAGGAGAATACACCAGAGTTAATATTTGAGGAGATTATGGCTGAGATTTTCCAAAACTGATGACAGACTTCAATCTACTGATTTAAGAAGCTCAAGGAAGCCCCATTTACCCTGTGTGAGAAGTGAGCTGCCATCCCACTGGTAGCTGGTTGGGAGGATAAATTAAAGATTCTACTACACACGAATTGGATGAAGGATAGTTCAAAACAGATTCATCCAGGCTTTCCAGCCACAGAGTATTCCTTTATCCCTGTACCCTCTTCACAGCTCCAGTATTAGGTAATCATGCTCAGGAGAGAGTTCTTAAGTGAGACCAGTGACAAGGGAGAGATGTAATGTGTAATACCAGATGCTCTTCGCCAGAGGATGCATCCTCCCTCCATCTCAAAAAAACCTCAGAAGCAGAGGAATTGTTTACATGGGTTTTATCCCCTCCCCTCAAATATCCACTTCCAGCACAGATAGATAATATCTCAGAAGGGTGTATTAGCTCAGTAAAAGTAATGAGACTTCTTAAGAATACAACTGCTATATAGAGAAAGACAACAAGAAGAGAAATTCATACCAGATGAAGCAGAATAAATAGAACAGATGGAACAAGAGTTTAAAATAAGCCTGTTTAATTTCCTCTGAGAAATAAGGCAGGGGGTACTGGGAAGATTTAAAAAAAAGAATAAGAAATTATATATAAAAAAGGATTTAAAAAATCTATACACACACACACATACACACACCCACACACATACATTTAGCCCGTGTGTGTGTGTGTGTGTGTGTGTGTGTGTGTGTATATATATATGGGCTATGTGTGACACACACACACATATATATGGGCTAAATGTCAGAATGAATTTAGCCAGAGATTAGTAAGCACAGAGATCTGTCCTAAGAATTCTCCAAAAGAAATAAAGATATTAAAAAGATTTTTAGAAGTGGAAAGTAAAGAGATATAGAAGACTGAAGTAGAGCCATCTGTTTATACATTAGAGACCCAGAAAGGAAGAAAACAATAAAGAAAAGAGAGAACATATATGAAGATTTATTGGCCAAGAATTTCCCAGATTTGAGAAATATGTACAATCTCAGAGAAGAGAGAGAGAGAGAGAGAGAGATCTCGGTACACTACAGAAATTTATGAACATTAAAGGAAAGGAAATTATAAAACTTTCAAAGTTGGAAAGAAATCAATAACTTTCAAAGGAACACAAATCATACTGATATTGTATCTATTAACAATAGTGGATGCAGGAAGAAAGTAGAGTGATAGTCCCTACATTCAAGGAAAACAATCCTGAAACTCCGAATTTTTATATTTAGCCCACCTATCATTTATATGCCTTGGCCAAATAAGAAAATTTTCAGATATGTAGGGCTTCAGAATTTTTATCACACAAAGACTCTTTTGAAAATGTTTTAAAAGATCATCCTATTTCAAGAAAAGAAATGAACATGAGCAATATGAGAAATATGGGTGACTAAATCAGTTATTAAAGCAAGGACTCAAACAAAAGTATACACATCAATCTACAGCCGAAATTCTAGGTGATACTCACATGGTATAGGAGAGAGGTTGGGATGTGAGAGATTGTTTAGAGAAATAAGAGAGTAGCCTCAGGTACTTGTCTTATTTACAGAGAAGAGATAGATCATGGTAAATTTAGGAAATTGTTAGGGAGAATAAGCATAACTATAGATCTGAAGAAGTTATGGGTGACCACCAAAAGAATCAAAATAAAGTATATTATGTCAAAATTAGCAAAAAAATTTGTCTGTTCAATGGAAGTTAGGAAGGAAAAAAGAAATGTAGATAGCATATGATAATAAAATTATGAATAATAATTGTGAAATAATTCTGAATATAACATTAAGTATAGTAAATGTGAATGAATTATGCTAATCACTATTCAAAAGACAAGCTCTCAGAACAGATATTTTTAAAGAAATAGTAATTTAATATCTACAGGAGACACATAAGAAAGAAAAAATATAGTAATTGAAATGCATAGCAGCCAATGTTTTCATATAAGACTAAAAAATATGTTCAGGTGAAACCCATGCCAGTAATCAAAGAGGAGTATTATGGACTCAACATAAACAGTAATAAAATATAAAAGCAAATATAGTTATTATGGACATATACGCACCAAATACTATAGTGTCAATATACATAAGCAACAGCTGATAAAACTATGTAGTTGTTGTACAATTGTAGCTGGAAATATTAACATACACACTCAAAAACTGAAACATCTAGGAGTATGTAGGTCACAGAGAACATCTGGAAGAACAGAATTCATGTCCCAGCCCTTAGGAAAATAGGACTGCACCCACTTTTTCCCATTGTCTCCATAGATGTGAAGCCCTCTGAGTTTCCTCCCTGTGAAGGACCTCTTATTGATTCCTAATACCTCTTCCTGCCCTAAATCCTATTATGAGTTAAGTGCTAATCGACAAGGAATTGACTTCTGTACAAGATTCCAAGAAATTCATCTCTGAAGAGGTCCCCAGGTGTGGGGTAAGAAGAGACTGCTTCTAGCCCCAAGAAGAGGGTTGCATAAGGCCTTTGTGGGGCTCATGAGCCTAATTCCTTCTAAGAACTGGATAACAAGGCAGCAAATGGAGGCAGAACCCTAGCTGCACCATGAGGCCAGAGGGAGGCTTCATGCTGGAGGTGCTTTCCCTAGACCCCTAGCTCAGAGCTATAGACTTGTACAAAGTATTTCTGCTGACAGAGGTGAGCCTCCCAGTGCTGGCTGAGCTGGTCAGAATTGGCAGATGCACCCTGTGGAACTAAGATGCCAACCAAGTCTGCACCTACATGGGGCTGAAACTAGCAAGGCCAGAACACAACACCCAACCCCATCAGCAGCCATCAACCCTGGTGATTGCTCTAATTTTATTCAACTGTCATTACATGCTGATAAGTTAGGCATGATCTTGTCCTCAAGGAACTTAACTGTCTAATAGGGGCACAGATATGCAAATGTATTTCAGACACCCATAGTGGTTAAGGGTGTGACTCAGAGTAGCATCTTGGATCTAACACTCACTATCTGTGTAGCATTAGACGAAGTCATTATTCTCACTGGATGTCACCTTTTCCACCTGGAAAATGGGGATGAAAATAGCAGTACCAAGATTAAACAGTTCTCGTTAGAACTACATGAATTAAAACACAGAAATTGTCAAGCACGTAGCTTACACCTGGCAATTATCATCCTGTTGTAACTCATACCTTAAAATGGTGATTATTGATGAAGAGGAAGAGTGGCACGTGTGTAGTTTGAGACATTATATTTGGTATTTTTATTGCTTCGTTATTTACAAAGTCAACAGAATCTTTGTGGGGGCAGCGGCTTTGTTTGAAACACAGAGAGAAGACTTGTAGGACCATGGGTCTGAGCAGCAGGACGATGGGAGTGAGGAGGAGGCTGGGCCAACGAGGAGATGGCTCTGTCTGGTGATAGAAGGGGGTTACAAAGGCCCCTGGTACAAAGTTTGAGGAGAGACTTGAAAGAGGACGAGCCTGGGGAGCACAGTGCACCACAGAAAAGAGACAAGAGCCTTCCGTGGAGGGACACAGAGAGCTGGGGGCCCTCCTGGGCAGCTCGTCCACAGGGAAGCAGTGGTAGACAGGGCTCGGCTGCCACTTGGAGAGGCAGGGCTTTACCCATGTGCGCGAAGGAGGTCTGGTCAAAGAGGATTCCAGTGCAGGGTTGGAGACAGAACTGGAGACAGAACACTGGGCAAGAAGCGATGAGCGGGATGGCCCTTAGAGCAGCCACATGCGAGGAGGGGGACACACCCTGTCCTCATGCAGTGCTGACCCCTGTGCCGGAGGAGAGGGACGGTGGCGGGGGGGGGTCACACCCAATGTGTACGCAGCCCAAAAGGCCCAGCCCTGCGTCCTGGGAGAGTGACGCTACCACAGAGCCTTCAATCAGAAGTGTGCAGCTGCCCTGCAAGTGAACGCCTGCAAATACTCAACATTTTATTATAAAAGTGCACCTCCAGCCATTTGCATAGTTTTGACTTTTCATTGCTCAAAAATAGACAAGAATAACTACTCAACAGTTGCTATAGATATGCTCTAACCAGTACTAGATTTTATTTTTAAAAATAATTGGCTTTATTGTGCTAGAAATAGTTGCCGTACATATTACATGTGTTTTTAAAGTTGGCTTGATTTGACTTTCATGCACCCAATAAATAAAACTAATTCCACTTTCTCATGATGAACTAAGTTAACTTGTTAGGCAAATAATTGGATGAATATTTCATGCATAATTGCCCAGTGCTCTTGCTGAGTGGCTCCTGTGCCCCATCTGGAGGGCCCTGAAGGCCCCCCTTCTGCACCATGATTGCTGGATACACCCAGAGTCTTCAGGAAGGAGTCGGCCTGAGGGAAGCCCTCCGAGCTGTCATCAGAGAGAGACTGTGGAGTCAGAACAGGGTGTGGAGTTTGTGAAGAAGGGGCGTCTGATGTGCTCAGAGACTCTCGTGGGACCCGGAAGAGCTGCCAGGCTGAACGATCATGAACATGACCATGAGCACTGACCAGCACAGCCTGATGGGCCGAGGTTCTGACCCACCGAGGGGCATCTGACCAAAGGATTGCGCTTCGGCCATGCTGGCTGGGACTCAGGGGTCCCGTCTCAGGTCAGAAGGGTGCTCTGAAGTGGGCCTCCCGGGACCTCAGGCACCCAGGCCAGGAGAAAGGAGGAGAGAGCGGGCTCTAGGGGACAAGGTCTGAGGGAATCCACCTGGCCTTGAGCCCAGGATGGGCAGGAGCTGAGAGCACAGAAGGCAGTGGGGCTGGAGAGCCTGTGATTCTTAGGGCCTCCCCCTCAGGGAGAGTCTCAGCAGCGATCTGGGTGCAGGGGCCAGGCAGCCCTGCCCCCAAGCCCTGGAAAGGATTCTGGAGAGAGCAGTGCAGGGCCCGGCCCCAGGGCTGGTGTGGGACAGAGAGGCAGTGGTGAAGAGGTAGCGGAGGGCTCCCCTGGAGGAGGTGTGGGGACACAGTGGCCATCCCAGCTCCCTGAGGTGGGGCAAGGAGGCCGGGCAGGGGAAGGCGGCAGCGCACACCCAGGGAGGGAGGGAGGTGCCAGCTGTGTGTGTGCAGGGGCCAGGGAGCACTGCTCTCAGCCCTTGCTCTGGCTGGAGCCCCTGGGTCTGGGCTGGGCACAGTGTCCTGGATACTTTTCTGGGCCCAGCCCTGGGAACTGAGGAGACACAGCAGGGACGAGGCAGGGATGCCCCAGGTGGACCCCAGGAACCAGTTCATGATGACAAGGGCAGAGTCTCCGTGTTGACAAGTGACCAACTAGACCCAACTTCCCCCTCTCTGGAAACCCCTGGCACGTAGCTGGCTACCTGTGCTCCTGTGAAGGAGAAGCTTCGTGGCTGAGTGCAACTGTGCGAAGAGACTTCTAAAGCTGTGGCCTCAGAACTGCTGCCTTCTGCCTTCCAGAGCAGACTAGTGGGTAGGAGACGGAGAGGGGCTTGTCTGGGGTGGGGTCCAGCCCCCTGTCTTTTCCTGGTGCTCCCTGCCCTTCATGCACTGGGAACAAGAAGCACTACTTCATGGGCCAAGAACTTGGTTTTGTAAAACAAACAAACAAACAAAAAATACTAAATAAAAAACACTAAATATTGTATTCCCTGTGTGTGAGTGGTGTGTGCACGTGGTGGGGGTGCACGTGTGTGGGTGTCGGGGCATAAGCACGGGGGGTGCACATGAGCGGGGGTTTTGAGCAAGTGGGTGTGGGTGGGCTGGGGAGGGGGTTGCACATGGCCCTAGAGGCACCAGATTTGGCTGTACCCTCTGCAGACAGCTCCTTGGCCAGTCTCTGGCTCCCGAGGTTGGAGGATTGGGGCTGGGGGACTTGCAGCTTGCTCTGCCCGGCATGGGCAGCAGTCCCCGAGAAACAAACAGAGCTTCTGAACCTCTGATTCCGTGATCTGTATCACCCCACAGCCTCCAGGGACAAAGAGCCTATGGCTGTCCCTGGACTAGAAAGACGATGACATGGCACACGACCACCAGGGTCAGACAGGGCGGGGCGGGGTGAAACGGGGTGCCCAGGAGCCCTCTCCTCACCATGTGAGAGATGTTTCTCCCTTTCCACAGCCAGGCCCTGCCAATACTCCTCCCCACACCCCTCCCTGCCTGCACGCGGCTGGAGGCCTGGTCCCTGCCTGGTGTCAGCCACCCTCCCGCCCTGCCGGATGTACCTGCGGCTCTGCGTGACCTCCTCCAGTGCAGGACCCTCTCCAGAGCAGGGCGCCCACCACAGGCCAGAGCCCAGCCTGTCCCAGAGTTGCACCAGCCCTGCCAGCCCCTGCACCAGCCCTAGCTGGTAGAGCTCCCTCATGCTCCCACTGAGGTCTCATTCTGGATCTTAGGCCCTCCCCGTTTGCCCCACACATCCCGTGGAGCTGGTCCCCATCTGGCCAAGTCAGCTTTCAGCACCTTCATTTATGCTCCGGCATCATCAGCATCAGCGTAGTCCGTGTGAGCTGCCAGCGCGTGGGCGGGGCCAAGGAGCCCCGTGTGGATCCGCTCTTACCGCGTGGGCCTGGCCAAGGGGCCAAGGAGACCGCGCAGGCCAGATCCCGAGGCACTCCTCCTCTCCTCACTCAGCAAACCCACATCTGCTTCAAGGGCCCCATGAGCAGGGCAGCCTGCAGGAGGCAGGACCCAGGCAGAGCAGGGATGGACTGGAGGGGCAGGAGGTGGGGGGCACGGGACTGGGCTAGGATCCTTAGTCAGCAGCAGCTGCTCCCCAGGCAGTACACCGGCAGGAAGAACATCCCAGCAGAGTGGGGGCTGAGCACAGAGAAACCACACGTTAGAGACACCCGGGCCTCTGGGCAGGGCTGGAACTTAGGGTTTGGGGAGTGGGTGGAAGATGGGGGTGCAGGGGTGGATCCGCCAAGGTTCGGTGCACCCACCAGAACCAGCCCCTGCTGCCAGCCCATCCTGACTCCCGGGTGGGAGAGGCAGCCTGGCCAAGCTTCTCTGTGGGCCCCAGCTTCGGCCTCTTCTCCTGAAAGCTAGTTTCCCCCCACTGGAGAAGAAACAGGGTGAAGCAATTTCTGGGAGGGGCACCCACTCTGACCACTCCCCCAGCACCATCACCGCCCCCTACACGCAGAGCTCCTGCCCCCAACCGTACCTAGTTTCCCGGCTACCCCATCAGGTTCAGAACGGGGCCCAGTGCATGTGTTGGAACCTGTCAGGCACCGCTTCCAACATACTGAGTCACCCTGGTCTCCAATACCAGCTCCTGCTGCCTGGGCGTGTGGTGCCTCCCCTCCAGTCTGAGTGCCTCCCCAGGCCCTGGCTGTGGGCCTCTCGCCCCACACTGGGGCTTCCCTGTAGATATCCCCACAGGATGCCAGCCACAGGCACACACTAGATCCCGTGCACACCTCCCTTTCCCCCAGACGATCTTCAGACAAATCCACTGCGGCTCCTCTGATGCCCCACCTGGGGCTGAGCGTCCGGCTGCGGGCCACATCTTGATGCATCCTTGCTCCCTTCCTCACCCCTTCCTCTTGAACCGCAGAACCACGATCCCCAGAAAGGGTCCCCATGAAGGGCCATGCTTGGGAGCCTCTGGGCCATGCTGCACTTCCTGCAGACAGGGCCAACACCAGGCCCACCACACTCCTGGAGGACACCCCACCCCCTGCTCCCCCCAGACACAACCCAAGTGCCCCTCCATGTGGCAGAACAGAGCCTAGCCTGCCCGGCCTGTCTCCTGGGATTGCTGCTGCCACCCCATCGCTGGCCAGGATGCTGGAGAACACTGCAGGCTACAGGGAACAGGCCAGAGCCAGGCCCGGCCCCAGGCACGCTGGCCTCACAGGAAGCTGTGCAGGTGCAGAGCAAGCTCAGAGCTCCGCCCCGTGCCCCAGCCTCAGGAGCCCTGAAGTAGCTTCAGATCAGTTTCTCGGGTCTGGCCAAGACCTAAATGTTTTCCATCCACTCCTCTCTGCTTGTCCACCTGGGTCTCATGTGGGGACTGGCCTGACAGGACTCATTCTGACACCCACACCTTCCCCAGGGGTTGCAGCCCAGAGATGGGACCCCCACACCACAACTCTGCCTCACCAGGGTCGGCTCTGCCACAGAGAGAACCCTAAGATGAAAGGGGCCCAGGGGCCACCCCACCAGTGTGTCCTCAGGCCCACGGTAGGCCCCACCCACTGCTTGCAGAGAAAGGCTGGCCTGGCCTGGCACCTCTACGGGACTCTTCCTGTCAATCTTCCACCAGCTCGCTGCTGCTCTGAGAGCTGACCTTCCCCAGCTCCCCATCCACCAAAGTGCCTGTGTCTTCCTGTTTTCCCGAAGCCTGGCAGAGATTACAGCAGCATTTGCTGCAAGCACAGCAAATGTCTTCTCAGACACAGGCCTGATCTAGAAGAGCCTCTTGACTTGTCTGAAATACATACCCAGCCAGTTCTTCAATGAAACAAACAAAGAAAATTCAATTGCAAATTTATTGGAGATGATTATGTTCCCAAGACGATGTTCTTGCAGACAGATGGCATTGATCACATTGTCTATGTGGTTAAGGTTCGGGCAACTTTGGGCATGGAGCAGGCAAGTTTTCTTAAGCCTGTGTCAGAAGTAGATGGGGACAACCACCTCCATGCCCTTCCCTGCCTCCAACAGTGAGTTAAAGTGCTGGTCCATTCACAGGCCCACAGTGACCGCCCACCAGCACAGGGCAGGCCCTGACAGAGAGGATGCATAGCAAAAGCTAACAGAACGAATGAATGATGAATGGAACCAGCGACAAGCCCCTGGCTGCAGGCGTCTCCTGGGCCGGAGGACCCAGCTTAGACCAGGAAGAGCTTTAACGCGGGGAGCTGGCAGCCTGGGGGGAGGGCACGCCCCACTGAGCAGCACTTCTCCGACTGTGGGTCTCGGAACCTCTCCACTCTCCCAAAATGCTTGAAGACCCCAAAGAGTTCTTGTCTATGTGGGGTATGCCTATTGATATTTATCATATTAGAACTTAAAACTTAGGATTTTAAAAATATTTATTAATTCATGTGAAAATAGTAAACCCACCACAAGTTAGCATAGCTAGCATATTTGTTTAAAAAATAGCGTACTTAAAATAGTAATTTAGTGAGATGAATGGCATTGTTTCACGTTTTTACAATTGCTTTTTATGCCTGGTCTGATTGAAAAGACAGCTGGTTGCTCATATCTGCTCCTCTACTCAATCTGTTGCAATATGTTGTTTTGGTTGAAGGGAATAAAGAAAATCCAGCCTCACCAGATATGCAGCTGGAAGAGGTGGAAGGATTTTCACAGCTCTTCCAGATAAGTGTGGACCGTCTTCTTTGATACTACACCCAAACTTGACAAGTGGTGGCTTCTTAAAGTTACTCGAATTGTGGAATCTGAAACCGTATCAATGAATTTTTGTACTCAAAATGAAAAATGAGTTTTGTACTCATGAAATCCATTGGTCTGTCTTGTACTTCGAATAATTCTCTTACTCACGATGATTTAATAACGTCATATCTGGGTCATTGGAAAATATTTCTTCACTGAGTTAGGCAGGTTTTCTGAAGAATATTGATACAATTTCTTTTTTAATATTTTAAGAAATCCCGCTCATGAATATTTCCATCAATTCATCAGAAAAGTACTGCAGAGCCATCAAGATCCTGGTGGGGATGCATGTTTTCCAAAATCCTAAATTTCATCTGAAAAAGCTTGAACGTGATCATTGGCAACAAACGCTGTCAGTTGCTTTTCTTGGAGGGGTGGGCTCACTTCATTCATTTGTTTTTCTTGCCCTATCAGAGCAGTTGGCATTCATCATCACTCCTTCATTCATCTTTGGGAAGATATCACCCAAGTCTGAATGATGCTCCCTGAAAACCACACGTGGGCTGGGCGAGGCGGCTCACACCTGTGATCCCAGCACTTTGGGAGACCGAGGTGGGAGGATTGCTTGATCCCGGGAGCTCAAGACCAACCTGGGCAGCATAGCAAGACCTTGTTTCTATGAAAAATTTTAAAATTAACCAGGCACGGTGGTGCACTCCTGTAGTCCCAGCTACTGAGGAGGCTGAAGCGGGAGAATCGCTGGTGCCTGGGAGGTCGAGGCTGCAGTGAGCCATGATCGCACCGCTGTGCTCCAGCCTGGGTGACAGAGGAAGGATTTGTCTCAAAACAAACAAACAAAACTGCACACATGGTTCTATTAAACAGGGGCATTTTTGCAAAGGTCCACTGTCTCTCCATGTGCAACACCACAGATGAGCACCCAGCCCTGTGAAAAAGAGAATGATTATGTAAAACAATTCAGTTTTTTTTTGTGTGTGCTTATCAAGGATATCTTTAAGTAAAGCTAGAATTTTTTAAATGTTGATCATGATAGTGAAGAATTCAAGGACTGCTTGTACCACTGGGGGCCACCGACTTGATCCAGGAAGGGAAGGCACGGACAGCTTCCCCATCATCACTGCCACACCATGAGGGCAGAAAGGAAATAACTTCTGAGTACTATGACGGAATAGTTTGGACCCCTCAAAACTGTGGACCCCTCCAAAGGGGAGTCTCCCTCGCCCAAGAGCCACAAACCATGACTCCCTGAGCATCCTTGCTGTCAGGCTCCCAAGCCTCACCTGGAAAAGCACATCTTTCAGAATCCATTGCCTTTTTATTTTTGCATAAATATTTAAAGTGCCTCCTCCCATCATCACTCTTCTATGTGTGATGAGTGTTTATTTCGAGATGAAGAAACGCACCTCGTCATCATTACTGACACGCGGTGAGGCCTGTGTGTGCGTATGTGTGAGTGTGCATGTGGAGGTGTGCTCGTGTGTGTATACATATATGTGAGTATATGCATGTATATCAGGGTGTGTGCATGCCTGTGTGTGTATTTACACGTCTGTGTGTGCATGTAGAGGTGTGCTCATGTGTGTATCCATACACGTGAGTATATGCGTGTTTGAGGATGTGTGCATGCCTGTGTGTATATGCACCTCTGTGTGTGCATGTGGAGGTGTGCTCATGTGTGTATACATATATGTGAGTGTGTGCGTGTGTTTGAGGGTGTGTGCATGCCTGTGTGGGCATATGCATGTGTGTGTGAGTTTGCATGTGTGGAGACCGCAGCGTTATCCTATCCTCAACAGGCACAGAGTGTAAAGAGACTGCTTACCCACATGCACCGTGTCAACTCGTCCCCCTTCCAAGGTGCACGTGGGCAGGGTGTGCCAGCCAAACCCTCTGGACCAGCTTTGCTCTGCACTAGGAAACCCAGGCAATCCCATCCCTTCTTCTGGGGCCTCGGCCTGGATCAATTTGGTGAGAAGTGATTTAAACTCAAGAGACATTCAAATGCTGGAAATGCCCAGGCCTCTGGGCCCCTCTGGGTGCTCTAATCATTGTGTTTACTGAGCAAGCTGTGGTAGGGGCTGTGCGGGGCCCAGCAGAGGGGCACTGCCACCGTTGCAGCCCATTCACCACTGTTATCAGCAGGTCCTTTGCAGAGTTTGTTTCTCTTGGGTGGAGGAGGAGGGAAGGGAGGCCGAGGGGTGTGGCTGAGGGAAGACAGCTCCCTTGCCCACCAGGCAGGCATTGCTGAGCTGTCCCAGAGTTGGGAATGGGCATATTGTCTTCATCCAAAACCCACGCAGATGTCACCCAGCCTGGCTTGGCTCTCCCATAGAGAAGCTAAAAGCAAGCCCCTCTTATACAGAAAGGTTGGCAGGGGCCCCGTGATGAATGGAGGTGGGAGGGGGATTGTTTGCGTCTCGACAACAGGGCAACAATCAAGTTTGTTTGTTTGTTTCTCTTCAAGACAAAATGCCCTGAGCAGTCATCTTCAGTGCTTGCTGTTCTGGGAATGCACAGGCTATTTTTACTGCACCCAAAAGAAAATAGAAATTTTCTGTCTTCTGAACCAATGCCATTGTTCTGTGTCCGTGGACCCCTATGGATGCAGGTGTGTCTCAGCCCATCCTCTTGCACCTGTGCAAAGTCTCGCACCCCTTCCTTGGAGGAGAAGGAGGAGGCATGAGGGAAGAGCTTTTGTGCCCAGACATTAGACTTACAGAAGACGGGGCCGGCACTTCCACTTGCCAGCACCCCCAGGATCAGACTTCTCATCTGCACAGTGGGGCACACAAGCACCCCTAGACCATTGCTGCCAGAATTCAATAAGATAGACAATGCTACTGATGCTGGCACAGTCCTAGGGCCCCAAGAGCCAGAGCAAGGGTCCCCTCGGCTGGTACTGAATGAGGGTGACCTTCACAACAATGGATTTTTAAGAGTTTATAAATTTCAAAAAGTGAGTAATGACATTCTTGCAGTGTCCTAGCTTCCTCCCACCTACACATTTGCCCCACATCTCCTCACATCTTTCTTTGGTTCCTGCTGCAACTCATCTGCCCCAGGAGATGACAAAATAAGCACATAAACAGCAAACACGCAGGAAGAGAACACGCAGCAGCCCTGACCCGGCGCAGTGCAGCGCTCTGCGGCCTGGGGAACATGTTGCTGGCAGAGGGACGATTTCGGGTGGTCAAAGATGCTGTCCAGCCTGAGGGATGGAAGGAAGTGTGTCACCAGACCACACACTGAGCAAAGGTCTTG
This sequence comes from Hylobates moloch, assembly GCF_009828535.3. Classification (NCBI taxonomy): domain Eukaryota; kingdom Metazoa; phylum Chordata; class Mammalia; order Primates; family Hylobatidae; genus Hylobates; species Hylobates moloch. The sequence continues at coordinate 2,212,233 of NW_026652276.1, forward strand.
CCTGCCTGCTGCCTGGGCACCCTCACACCAGGCAGGGGAGGCACCCTGGAGAGAGTGAGCACGGTGGAGAGAGGGAGCACCCTGGAGAGAGTGAGCACGGTGGAGAGAGTGAGCACGGTGGAGAGAGAGAGCATGGTGGAGAGGGAGCACAGTGGAGAGAGGGAGCACGGTGGAGAGGGAGCATGGTGGAGAGAGGGAGCACGGTGGAGAGAGGGAGCACGGTGGAGAGGGAGCACGGTGGAGAGAGGGAGCACGGTGGAGAGAGTGAGCACGGTGGAGAGAGGGAGCACGGTGGAGAG